>NW_026615336.1:103392-123957 GCF_000801105.2 Raphanus sativus | reverse complement strand
CTCTGTTGATCACGACCTTGGTCGGAAAATACGTTCTCCATCATATCTTCCTCATCGGATGAATCATGTGGAGCTTCATGTCGCTGTCGTTGATGCTGCAGATTGTGTTGCTGGTGTTGTTCTTGCGGATTGGCTCGACGAGCTTCGTGATGAATTTGTTGATCGCGTAACACCGTTTGAAGGGCGGTCGTTACAGTCGTCTGTAATGCTTCTTGAAGGCCGGTCGTAAACGCCTCAAGCATAAGACGAATTTCTTCCAACTGTTCATCTGAAAGTTTCCGTGGTGCCATGATCGAAAGGTTTAGCTTGAGAAATCTAAACGGTTGGCTCTGATACCAAACTGACGTAGCGGAAGCTACGATAACACGATGAATCCTATTTAGTCTGAGAATACCTAGGATCAAAGTCTTCTTGATTCGTTGAGAACTCTCGAGTTCTAACCGTAACAAGGAAATAAAGAGTTTCAAACCTCTCTTTATAAAAATATCAATATCAATAATCTGAATACAAACGTAAGTATAGACGGCTATATATAATAAAACCCAAAAACCCTAAATAATAAAGATAATTATCAAAACTAATTAATAAAATAAAAAATAAGATATTTGGAATATTCAAAATATCTATCTACATCAGTTGGCTCCACCAATAGGTTGAGTTGAATATATATGTCCAGATTTAGAAAGAACGAACAAAAAAAAGCGCTTCAAGGAGGGTTCGAACCTCCGACCTTGTGGTTAACAGCCACACGCTCTAACCAACTGAGCTACTGAAGCTTGATGATAAACGTTACTAGTAAACGTATATAACTCACAAATAAAACTCTTATGACTTGACTCTTGCAAATCTAGTGACAAAAGACAGAAAAAAAAAGAGTTACTCGTCAGAGATGATATCAAACCTACGCTTTCTCCTCTGTTGTCCTCTAAATTCTTCTCCTTCCCTTCGTTCTCTCAGACCCTTTTCTCAACGATCCTTGTCTTCGTCGTCTCAAACATAGAAGAACGAAGACATTAACGTTTCAAAGTTTTCGTCCTTTCGAGTTTAGTAAGAAAAGAGCTCAAAGGTTTGACAGAATCGATAAGACTAATAAAAATCTAACACGCAAACTCAATCCCAACACCATTGCTTACGCACAGGTTACATTTATAGACTTCTCAACAAAATCCTATTTTGTTGTGTAAAAATTCATATTTTCAAAAAAAATATCAAATTAGGTTCTGGGAACGGGAGTGGATACATTGTGTTCTGTACTACTCTTCTTTGACTAACAAAGATTCATTTCTAATGCTGGAGAGGTAAAATATATTATTTTTTTAGTTTACCACTTTTATCACCAGTGGAACATTTCATGACCAATAAAAAAAAGACTAATGGAACAAAACCAGCAGGGTACTATATCCGATCTCCATATGTAGAAAAAAGCAACACAAGTTTAACTGACAATTAAAAAGAAAACGCTCAGAGTATTATTTTAGAATAAAGAACAACACGACATAGGACCAATGGACCATGCACTCTTCTTCCTTCGTCTAGTTCACGCCATAAGAATTCTTCTAAGAATCATACAAGAGAGGCTCTTCTGAAGTTCTCTTCCCATTGGCGTCTTCCTTTTCTTGACGTGTGTTGAGTGGATCGACAAGGGAAGCCTTCTCATGAGAGACACTTGCTGCGGCCTCCTTCTCAGTCAACACATATGATAACACATGGGGGTCAACTTTTGATACCAAGATGTTAAAAATGTAACGATACAAGTTGTGACTAGGAGGGAGGCAAGGATGGTTACTTTGTGTTCATCACTTTCCAAGTGGAGCTTCCTATTAGCATCGTTGTAATATGGATACTCGAAATGTGTGCAAGTATTGTCAGGATAATTGTTAATGTCAAAAGGAATCACACTGAGAAGCAACTGCTAACCAAACCGAGATTCTTATCATACTATTGGTTAGCATAATGTAAATGATACAAAGCTGAGAGTAGGAGGAGGCATACCTCCTTTTTGTGTTGTCTACTCTTAAGATGGCTGATGAAAACATCAAAGCTCCAGAAATGAAACATGCATACTCGGCAAAAAAGGGCATTTCATACTCAAGTATCCTGCTCCGAATCTTAAGAGGGGTCTCCTCACAAGTCTCTATGGACCCATAAAAAAATAGATCAAAGTATTCTAAAAGTATTCTAAAAGTACGAATGAGAAGATGCATATTAATACTTGCATTTCTTTTGATTTGATGAGTATAAACATGGAGGATTTGCAAGTGCTTCCTAGGGGTTTACTAGTTAGTTTGTTCATTTTTTAAAAGTATAATAGGATGACGACAGTGTTGTTGTCTTGGGCTTGGAGGAGCATTTTTGAAAAATGTTTATGAAATTTGTATTAGTTTAACAAGTAACTTCACTTCAATAAGAGAAATTAATTAGCTAGCTACCACAGTTTCTGCCATAGCTACAATCTTTATAGGTCCCTGGAATCTTCTAAAAACCAAGAACATAACATAACCTCTTACCGAGAAGCTTATGTACTTCAATCTGCAATGAAACCGAGTGTGCTACACGCAATACACCTCATGTTTGCAACTAGCTGTGATATTGATTATTTAAATGTGCTGAGCTAAATTTAGGCTTGATTTGAGTTTAGCCGTCCAAAAATTCTGACTGAAATACAATCAGTTCAACGTTTATAATAGTCCATACTACGTCAAAATGGGAAACTTGAAAACCAAAAAAAAGTAGACAATTTCATCCACTGATGCCATCTTTCACAGAAATAATTGCGCTTTTTTGGGGAAGTATGTAGGAATGGTGAAGCAGTTTGAAACTAATACTATTAGTATAATAGTCTCTCTATTTCCCAAATAACTTTTTTACACATAATAAAATTAATAATATTCAATAATAAATGTATAAATTTAAAAATGTACTAATTTCTAATAACTGTGAATTAGTAGTTATTCAAAAAATTGTTGTAAATATATGCTGTATTTAAAATTTGGTATTACTATTGAATTTTAAGAAACAGCAAAAAGTTAAATTTTATATTTCGAAAAAGGAGGCAATATCTGAAATTGAGTTGACAAACCAAATGAAAATCTGAGATGAAAAAAAAAAAGAGAAAGGAGAAAGGAAGTAGCTTCAGCTTTAAGACGGAGACGCATGCAAAGAAAGGTCATGATGTTGTCTCTGCCTCTCTACGCAGACCTCTCTCCCACGCCCCTTTGGTGTTATTATACGAGCTTCAGCTCCTAACCACGCCCTTTCTTATTACCTACCCTCCGTTACGGACTTTTATTACACTTATGCCACACTCCTGCTTTCCTCGTAGCAACTAGTCATTCATTGGTCCGTGTTACATTAGTCTATAGACTATAGTAGGGCCTAGACTATATAGTTTATAATACGGTTATTGTATTATACACATGTGGAGGGTTCTTTTCTTTAGACAATTCTCTTAAACCATTTGGTTTTGTTGGGGCTATGAGATGTGCCAATCAAGAAAACCAAAAAAAAAAAACAAGAGAATGCCAACGAGAAAGCTAAGAGCATCATTAACCCAAGTGGCTTAATGGAGGGGTGCTTAAATTTTTTTTATTTTTTTTTTATTTTTTTTTGTGTGATTAAAAAAAAAAAAAAAAAATTAAAAGTCAACCAATCGCGGGCCACCACGTGTTAGTGGGGCCCGCATACTGTTGAAAAACCATTGAAGAACGTAGCTTATATAAGCCACAAAAGAGTTGGTTGTTTTGATTGATTGGGACCCACCTTCTTATTTTATTATTTTTTTGGTAAACCACTCTCTCTAAATACTTGCGTTAAAGATGCTCTAATACACAAACGCAACACACCACTATCAAATCATTATTTACATGAAAATAAAAAATATAATTGAAAATTCGAAAAAGCTAAAAATTCAAAGTTGTAATGAATAAGCAGAGGAAAAATAAAATAAAAACAGAGCAACAGTGGTCGGTAGGCTCGCTCCCATGATTCCTTTCTCTACATACTTTCTACGTCTCTCTCTCTCTTTCTTTCCTCCTTTGATTAATTTTTTTTTCTAGGGTTTCCCAATGAGACCAGCTCGGAGAAGGAGAATATGGGTTTGAGAACTGATTCGGCTTCGTTTCGAGTTTCTAACGGCTGAGTCAACTCGGTGATTCCTCCTCTGCTTTGTGTAATAAAGTCTGTAGCTTTCTTGTTTTTATTTTCTATTCTCCAGTGAATGGTCGAATCTTTCTTCGGTGTTTGCAAAAGTGGAAAGATCTTCTTTTTATTCTTCTTGGTGTTGGTGTTTGGACTTTAAAAGTAGAAAGGACTAGTCTTGTCTTGTGTGTTGTGTAACCCTTTAGAGATCACATGAGATGGATGGGCATTGAGTGAGTATCTTTAGGTTTTTAGATTTGGTAGTGGATTAAGTAAAGGAGTGGACTTTGGTATCTGGGTCTTATCTGGAGTAAGGGAGTAATGGAGATGTCTTACAAGGATGGGAAGATGGGATGCATGGACAATGGGAAGTATGTGAGGTACACACCTGAGCAAGTTGAAGCACTTGAGAGGCTTTATCATGACTGTCCTAAACCCAGTTCTATTCGCCGTCAGCAGTTGATCAGAGAGTGTCCTATTCTCTCCAACATTGAGCCTAAACAGATCAAAGTATGGTTTCAAAACCGAAGGTAGTGATGATACTAACACTCCTTAATGCACTTTTAGGGAGATTCTTTGATTTAATCTTTTTTTTATAAACTTCAGATGCAGAGAGAAGCAAAGAAAAGAGGCTTCACGGCTTCAAGCTGTGAATAGGAAGCTGACGGCGATGAACAAGCTGTTGATGGAGGAGAATGATAGGTTGCAGAAGCAAGTGTCACAGCTGGTTCATGAAAACAGCTACTTCCGTCAACACACTCCCAATGTGAGAATCCTTATATTGAAGATATGTAGTATGTTCCATATTAATTTTGTTTGATCTTTTTGGTTACAGCCTTCACTTCCAGCTAAAGACACAAGCTGTGAATCGGTGGTGACTGGTGGTCAGCACCAATTAGCATCACATAATCCTCCAAGAGATGCTAGTCCTGCAGGGTCAGTGCTTTAGTGTTTTGCTCTTTTAGTTAAAAACAGTTTCATTCTGACTTAATTTTTTTTTTTTTTTTTTTTTAGACTTTTGTCCATTGCAGAAGAAACTTTAGCAGAGTTTCTTTCAAAGGCAACTGGAACCGCTGTTGAGTGGGTACAGATGCCTGGAATGAAGGTATTTAATCCACTTCCTCTAGTTTTCTTTCTGTTTATTGCATAAAAAAGATTACATTGTTTCGGCCTAGTATTTAAGAAAAATAATAATGAAAGAGTTACTAAACTTATCTGTAACGGTTTGTTTTGTATATATATGTAACAGCCTGGTCCGGATTCCATTGGAATCATTGCTATTTCTCACGGTTGCGCTGGTGTGGCAGCACGCGCCTGTGGCCTAGTGGGTCTCGAGCCTACAAGGGTATGTATGTGTAGATATAATCATTCCTTCTTCTACTCTACCTTACATATTATATATATGTAACAAAGTTGATCTGCTTCTTCATTTCTTTGGCCAGGTCGCAGAGATCGTCAAAGATCGGCCTTCGTGGTTACGCGAATGCCGAGCTGTTGATGTTATGAATGTGTTGCCAACCGCCAATGGTGGAACCATTGAACTGCTTTACATGCAGCTCTATGCACCAACTACGTTGGCCCCACCACGTGATTTCTGGCTGTTGCGTTATACTTCTGTTTTAGAAGATGGCAGCCTTGTGGTGTGTATCTCTAAAAATATACTTAATTTTCTTTTTCTTGATTTTCTTGTTCATGACGATGTAACAAATTATTTAGGTATGCGAGAGGTCTCTTAAGAGCACTCAAAACGGTCCTAGTATGCCACCGGTTCAACATTTTGTTAGAGCAGAGATGCTTCCCAGCGGATACTTGATACGGCCTTGTGATGGTGGTGGCTCCATCATACACATTGTGGATCATATGGATTTGGAGGTAACAATCTTCACTCTACTCCAATGTTTATGCTATTCCATACACTGGGGTTAATGTTAACTTGACTGTTGAATAGGCTTGTAGTGTGCCTGAGGTCTTACGCCCTCTCTACGAGTCACCAAAAGTACTTGCACAGAAGACAACAATGGCAGTAAGTGAAGTTAAAACTTACCTATTCCTAACATTTGCTTGTTGATGTTTTGAATTATTGTATATTTTTTTTTATTTCAAAGGCGCTGCGCCAACTCAAACAAATAACTCAAGAGAGTTCTCAGACTAATAGTAGTGTCAATGGCTGGGGACGGCGCCCTGCCGCCTTAAGAGCTCTGAGTCAAAGGCTAAGCAGGTTTTGATACTCATAACTATTTGTCTTTGGATGTAAGATACTACTAGATCTTGACCCGTGCGACCGCACGGGTATTAGTTTTCAGTTTTAGTTTTTATTTATTTATACTAAATAGTATATTTATAATATTTGATCGTTTTATATTGACTAAGCTAGGAATAGATATTTGGTTATCCACTCGAATCCGGTTTAAATTTATTCGGGTTTGATATTTTTGAGTTTAAAGATTCTATCTCTATTCCGGTATTTATAAACTTTGCTTCCTGTTTGATTTAGATCTTTGCCGGTTTGATAACCCGTTTAAATTACTTTTAAATTTTCAAAATTTATATATCTTTAAATATCCTTAAGTCTAAAAAATATAACATGTAAATTTGAGTAATGTAAGCTAAAGTACCTATATTAAAAATTAAAATAAATTTAACTTGAATATTTGGATGAAGAATAAATATATATATACTTTAGATGTTTACTTTTGACTATTTTTTATATTTGAAATCTAACTTAAAATAGCTTATATCTTGGATATTAACTCGAAAAATAGCTAACATATTGAAGTATATAAATATGATTTAAAAACATTCGAATATCCGAAATATTTCGTTCGGATAAGGTTTAGTTATGGTTCTCTAGATACCAAAATGGTAAATCCGTTTGGATATTATCTAGTTTCGGTTTAAATTTGGTAATAATTTTTTGTTCAAATTTGTTCAATGAAGAATTGATATTATAATTTCGATGAATTGTTTGTCCAATAAAAATGTATTTTTTTGAATTTGACATTAATTTAATTGAAAAGTTAATGAAGTGTATTTAATTCAAATTTAATTTTTGAAAACACATTAATGTAAGTGGAAAAGACAAAGCATTAAAATAAGAAGTATTATTTAATTATGTATTTAATTCAAATTTAATTTTGGAAAACACATTAATCAAAGTGAAAAAAGACAACATTAAAATAGGAAGTATTAGTTAATGTCAGTGGCATGGAAGTGTAAATAACACTGAAAACTAAGGGATATTTTATATGTGTACTTATCTTTTAATAATATAGATATTTGCTGTCTGATACATTTGTTTTTTTTTCTACAGAGGATTCAATGAGGCTGTTAATGGTTTCACCGATGAAGGATGGTCGGTGATAGGAGATAGCATGGATGATGTCACAATCACTGTGAACTCTTCTCCAGACAAGCTGATGGGTTTGAATCTTACATTTTCCAATGGCTTTGCTCCTGTTAGCAATGTGGTTTTATGCGCTAAAGCCTCCATGCTTTTACAGGTCAATGCACACATTTATTTTTGTTATAGATCAATTTATGTTTTTTTCTTACTCCTTATGTTTTGGTTTTATTGCAATTTCAGAATGTTCCTCCGGCGATCCTGCTTAGGTTTCTGAGGGAGCATAGATCAGAATGGGCTGACAACAACATTGATGCTTATCTGGCAGCAGCTGTTAAAGTGGGGCCTTGTAGTGCCAGAGTTGGAGGATTTGGTGGGCAGGTTATACTTCCACTAGCTCATACTATTGAGCATGAAGAGGTAAGTTCAAGATTCTTTTGCACCATTTGATTGTTTTCTTTTTTATAATGGTTGCTGTGTTTCGTTGTTAGTTCATGGAAGTCATTAAGTTGGAAGGTCTTGGTCATTCCCCTGAAGATGCAATTGTTCCAAGAGATATCTTCCTTCTACAAGTAATTACTTTTAGATTTGTCTCCTCTAAATGAGTGTTAATGTGGTTCACTAATATCTTGTGATTAGCTTTGTAGCGGCATGGATGAAAACGCTGTTGGAACATGCGCTGAACTTATATTTGCGCCAATTGATGCTTCTTTTGCGGATGATGCACCTCTGCTTCCTTCTGGTTTTCGCATTATCCCTCTTGACTCCACAAAGGTTGGAACAAATAATGCTTTTCCCATTTAAGTTTTTTTCAGACCCTTAAAGCTTGTCTTGAACCAAAAAGCAGGAAGTATCTAGTCCAAACCGAACCTTGGATCTTGCTTCTGCACTGGAGATTGGTTCAGCGGGTACAACAAAAGCCGCAACTGATCAATCAGGAAACTCCACATGTGCAAGATCTGTGATGACAATAGCATTTGAGTTTGGTGTTGAGAGCCATATGCAAGAGCATGTAGCATCTATGGCAAGGCAGTATGTTCGAGGTATCATCTCATCGGTTCAGAGAGTTGCATTGGCACTTTCTCCTTCTCACATCAGCTCACAAGTCGGTCTACGCACTCCTTTGGGTACTCCTGAAGCCCAAACACTTGCTCGTTGGATCTGCCAGAGTTACAGGTATGTACATATATAAGTTTTCCACCAAGTCAACAAGGATGATTCATTTTGTTTCTGTTGATACTAGGAGCTACATGGGCGTTGAGCTACTTAAATCGAACAGCGAAGGCAATGAATCGGTTCTCAAGAACCTTTGGCATTACACAGATGCTATCATCTGCTGCTCAATGAAGGTACTGACTCAAATATCAAGCACATGAATGTTTTACTCACAGTCACTGATCCTTTTATAAACCTTTCTGTTTAGGCCATGCCCGTCTTCACATTTGCAAACCAGGCAGGACTTGACATGCTTGAGACTACACTGGTTTCTCTTCAAGATATCTCTTTAGAGAAGATATTTGATGACAATGGAAGAAAGATTCTCTGCTCTGAGTTCCCACAGATTATGCAACAGGTTTTCAACAACGTTCGGCTATGATTTGTGTAGTAGTTTGATCAGCTTTTGTCTGACTTAAACGGATGTTTTGGTTTCAGGGTTTTGGGAGTCTTCAAGGTGGGATATGTATCTCAAGCATGGGGAGACCAGTTTCATACGAGAGAGCTGTTGCTTGGAAAGTACTCAACGAAGAAGAGAATGCTCATTGTATCTGCTTTGTGTTCATCAACTGGTCCTTTGTTTGAGATTTATGTGTGTACTTTTGAATAATCTGTTTTTAATTTTCAGACGAACATGTTGCCTCGTGGTTGTTATTGCAAGACAGTCTATCTTCTTGTTTTTCTTGATGTTGCTGTGAAACACATTAACAGTATTTTGTTTGAGTACTAAAGAAATGTTTGCTTAGTTTGATTATGTGTGATGACTGATGATAATGATATGATATGATCTATTTCTTTTCTAAACACATTAACGGTATTAAGCTTTCCAGAAATTATATTCAATTTTTTACAGAAAGATTTGCCCATAAAATAGTTATGGTAATCACTACACTCAACAATGACCAAGTCTGGTGCATGTTTCTGCTTAGGATAAAGTTGAGATGTAAACAGAAAAATCCGAATGTTAGGTTACTGAGAATGCCAATCTCTCCTCTGTACAAGTGGTCCAAGCATTTTATGTATGTCTTCTGTACAAGTGGTCTATATCGCATGATATATCTGAGATGTTTGGATTGGAATATTCCGTTGGACCGTTTCCATCCACGTCTTGGTTACTAGAGTTCCACATCGATCATAATAATGATCTTCAGACAATATATGTGTATGGATAATCATCTACTCTTGAGCTAACTTTTAAGTGTGAATTAGGTTCATCACTAATATGGTATCATAATCAGGTTCCACACCCTGACCTATTAATCTGATCCCAGAAAGTGATCCGGTCATCCCATTAGCTGATGGCTGGAGAAGACTCAGTTCCACCGAGATTACTAGAAAATAATACATTGTATCGGAGGGGTTTGATGGATTCTACAAGATTAATAATTATACCGCACCATTACCTTCGTTGTCCTTTTACTATTTCCAATGACAGCTCTTCCCATCCTGTTAGTCAAGCTCAGTGTGCTCCTGCGCAAGTGACTCTTCCGTCTTCAGCTCAGTGTGCTTCCCATCCTGTTAATCAACCTATTACTTCATCGCCTTCTCTAACAACTGTTTCGAAATGATAAAATTTATAGTAATTACAGAAACATAGTTACTACTACATACAGTAAATATGATTACAGAAACAGAGTTACTACTACATACAGTAAATATGTCTGTAATTTATAATAAAGTTGATCGCGTTCTCTACCAACTGTTTCGAAATGATAAAATGGTGCTCATAGAAAACATTTATCTATACTATTAAAGCAGAATTCTGCCATTGATTTTCAACTTATTTACCATGACATACCATTATTAAATTTTAAGAATTTTAAAATTAATTTCACCCCTTAAAATTCAGCAAATTGAAATCTTTTGATTTTCAAAACCAATCACATTGCAACAGCTTCCATAATTAACTCTATACGCTATAAAATCATAATCAAACGAGAACTAAACTAACTTATTGTAGCATTTGGAAACTTCAACAATTTCCATATATTTTATGTTCTCTCCTCCATTAATAAATCAAAATTTCCCATATGATATAGACTACGTACATATATACAAGTACACATTACTTTCTTTTCAAATACATATTGCAATGTATAACATCTATATTTTAAATACTTAACTTTGGGGCACAAACATATTTAAACTACATCATTTACCAAAAAAAAATCCAAGTTAAATCACAACAATGTTATTTATGTTAGCCCTAAAGCGCGGGATTGAATTAACTAATTATTAGCTTTGGAAAGATGATATCAAATTTAACTTTATTTTCAAACTTTCAAATTTTAATTATCATTAACAAGTTATTTAGTTTTTCAAAGATTTAGTATATATATATCGTAACAACTTTCATGATTTTTAATAAAAAAAAGATTTATTTAATATATTAACAATAAGTACACGGTATACATATATCTACTAGGTGATAACCCGCACCCTGTGCGGGGTGAATAGATTTGAATAAATTTAAATAGATTACCACTGAATGTCAAAAAGAAAATTGATTACCACTTTAAATTAATAGATATTATAATGTAAAAATCATAGAAAAATACTAAATGTTATAAAATAAGAGTTTAAACGAAATCGAGTATGTCAATATAAATCTATTTCCGACCACAATTTTTTAAACTTGTGTATTTATCTGTTTAATTAAAATATAGTTCGTGGAAGTGAATCAGTAATAGTAAGTAAATACTAATATAAAATAAATTATGAAGTAAAGATGAAACGAAACATAGACAATAAAATATTTATTTTCATAAAATAAATTATAAATATAAAACAAAACAAAACATAAGAAATAGAGTATTAAAACTTTTCAGAAACAAAATATAAAGAAAATAAAATAAAATTATAAATTGATAAAAAATAAATGCCCTGAGTGTCTTCAGAAATAGGGAGTCGAGAAAAAGAGTGTGGTGTGTCCATGAATTGTAGATAACATATGTTTATATCAAGATGTCACACACTACGCGGATTAAGGAAACCAATTGATTGAATCAACGTAATTAATTCTATTATTAACTATTTAATGTTGAATAACTTGCGCTCCAATTATATACTAAAATTTTCCTTCATTTTGTAGACATAATAATCAAATTTCCATATATATTACAATATTGAAGGAAAAAAATTGGAATACGCAAAATTATGATTTTGATAACAATACAAATTTGAATTTTATATAATCTAACTTCCTTATATGCGACAGTCAATTGTGTGATTAAAATTTAGTAACCATAACCAAGACCCTGTTATTACCAAATATTTATAAAATTAAAAGCGTAGCAGATTATTGACTCATTATTAACGTTACCAAAATAAGTACACATTACCAAAAACGTAAATTAAAAATATATATCAAAGTTATTATAAGTTTCCTTTTAACATTCGTGTGACTGGTTTTTCTTGCAAATCACGTTTTTTAATATTGATTAGGATCAAGTTCAAATTTTATAGGGTGGACTCATTATTAACGTTACCAAAAACGTAAATTAAAATTATATCAAAGTTTTTGTGAGATCAAATTATTTTTAAAATATATAAAGTCTAACTATATATAGGGTCAAGTTATTAAAAACGTAAATTAAATTATAGGATGAAGTTCAAATTTTATAGGGTGAACTTAGATTGCGTTATATATATATATAAAGTCTCACTATATATAAAATGCTTTATGATTAACAATAGTTGTAAAAACCAAAAAAAATATTTTCTATTTGAGGGACCATCGTGACGCCATTTATACATTAAATATGTATACACTATAGTTGTACATTATATTTAGTTTGCGTTTATATATATAATAACTATATATAAAAACCAAAACAATATTTATGAGAAGATATTACATAGGACCGGGTCTGCCAAGAACAAATGTTTTCGATCTATGGTGTAGTGTATAAATCGTTACAATCCTCTTCACGATTTTGTATGTAGTGCACATTCACAAAATCATATCTCAAATACAATGACTTTTGTAAATATAGGAAAATAATAATGACAAAGCATTAAATGTAGACGTGTTATTTTTTGGTTAATCAATAATGAAGAAGCTTATAATATGTTAGTCAAATTATAATATAATGATCAATGGCAATATTTGTAATTAGTTTAGTTAATAAAGAGTTTTTAAATATAGGATGTGAAAGAACTTGTGGTGCTGCCACGTACTAAAATAACACAATTGAAAATAACACATCACCTAAAGGTTCATTTTCAATAATGTTTCTAAAATAATATATAAGGGATATAATTTATTTAAATAATACATCATGAGTAACGGGACCTGTTAAGTCTATGCAAGGTCAATGAACCAACCGTAGACACGGTCAAATAAGACAAACTTGGAAAAACCAATATTGTCTTGTACAACCAAGTGCAACTTGTACCTAATTTTGTAGAAAGGACAATACAGATCGTAGTTAGCCATGCTTGATCCTATATTTGCCTTAAAATTACAGTTATAACAATAATACAATGAATCGGGGATTACTTTGGAAACAGTTCCGGTTCATAACACTTGCACTTCGCACTGTAGATTTTGAACTTTCTAAGATCATCATCATCACGATCAAGGAGCACAAGAGGGGGTTCATACTGAACCTTCCTTCCACACACTTTACACGCTAAGTAGTACCATCCAATGTCAGGTTCAGACGCCGTTATTGTACATATAACAATACATCTCTCCACCTACATTCATATAATCAATTTTGAATATACAAAATGTATATAGAAAATATAGTAGGAAAATAAAATATGTGGATATGACAATCACCTGACGACAATCGATCAATTCAGCGATTGATTTGCCTGAAGTATGTACCAAAAAATCTTGCTTCTCGGTAACACCAGAATCGAAGTCTGCCATTTGTGGAGGGTCTAAACGAATTATTGGTTTTGTTTAAAGGAGAATGTGGTATACTATGTGGATCAATTCACCGTATTTATATAGAAGATAGAAGCGTAAGTATGGTAACTATTTACTAATTTAATTACCACATGATGTTGCACATTAATATCATCTCGGAGTTTGTCTTGACAAACTCAATAATTGAAAAAAAAAATAGAAATGGCGTAAATCATTTGAATTAAGTTCCGAAATTTACTGGTATTGACTCACAATTTCGGAAACCTTGGTAGATTAATTAGTCAAAGTCAAAATTTATAATTAGTAATTATAACAAAGAGAATCCATGATTGCATGATTTAAGGTTAGTAAACTTTAAGTTTATTGGTATAGACTCACAATTTCGGAAAACATTATTGCTTGATTAGGCGAAATTTATAACAAATACATTCCATGTGAACTTTTAAACACGTGATTGAAATTTTATAATGTCAAATTATAATATTTTCATAAATTATAATAAAGTCATAAAGTGATCAAGCATGAAGCATGCATATAATTTTAACTTTGTATCGTATGGCATACAATGTGATCCAAAACATTAAAAGTTGGAGGACTAACTTTGTATTTGAAAGACTCTGACTCATGCCATAACTGTCGGAATCATATAATCTTAGTTTTCATCAAATAACTGTAATTTTTATAATCATAACGAACCCTAAAATCCTTACTGTAATGAGTCATGTTGCGCGGATATCACGTTGAGCTTCGAAATTAAAGCTATGAACGAAAAAGTCAATTATATATGGACAATGGGATCAACCCGAATTCTCAGACCATTAAACGAAATTACACTGTTATGGAAACTATTGGTATTTGTGACTTTGATATATATGGAAAAAACAACATCATAACGTAAGTCATTGATTGACAAACGAATCACCTAGTATTATGCTTAATGAACCTAGCATATTACATGTCTTATAACACAATTTGGACATATTTGACAATGGCAAAACAATGTAATTTTTCTAGTAATGAAAGGGTTTTTAAAAGAAATGAGTGAAAATGAATGTGGAAGTGACACCTATGAAATGGCATTATGTAAATAACACATGAACTTAAGGTTATTTTCTTTGAGTGCTTCTAAAATAATATATAGGGGATATGAAATAACATAAACCGATTTATATGTTATTTCAAATAAAAAAAATTATTTATTTTTTCATAATTAATATATATTAAGAAATTAATTTCCCTAATGTATACTTTTAAACAATTGAGGAATAACTTGAGCTAAAAAGTATGTATTAACTACACTAAATATACTAACTTGGGTAGAAATATATGTACTTAATTGAAACAAATTTTGATTCATATATTATATTTCCTATATTACCTTATGTTATATAGGAAAGTAGTTAGGATATTAGGCTTCAATAGATTCCACTAATTAATAAATACAATATATTCCCAATTGTATAAGATTTTGAGAACACCAACAATATAGGAACCTCCTAATCTACACGAGTATGTATTTTGTTCAATGGCTCAACCTGATCATTTCTCTACATGTATATCAGCTAAACCATCCGACTAATCTAACAGCTAACAATACCCTAAATTATATGGTGCGTCTCTTTTTCTTCTACCTTATTCAGTTTACTTTTTTAATTAATCTCTATAAAAATATCTGAAAGAGTTTCTTCCAATGGGAACGCTACTTAAATCTTATGGAACCCTAAAAATCATTAAAGATCCCTTTTTCTTAATAACAATCGTGTCAAGTGTCCTCCTAAAGATCACCATTTCAGAAGCTAGCGAGTGATTTTTATTTTTTGTGACTTTAAGAACTACAAGTATTAATAAAAATAATTTAAATTAAGCATTTAAAATAGAACAAATCCCGCACTTTTAAAAGTGCGAGTCAAAATCTAGTTAAAATTAAAATTATATTTCCTTTAGATATATATAAAAAAAGACGCAACAATAATTGAACTACAAAGTAAGACCTATATAGATTATGGCTATCGTATATTACATGTATAATCTAAAGTACAGAAACTTTGATATGTGAAAGCTTTGTTAGACCACTCTTCCACCTTAAATTATATTTTTGTTTCTACTTTTCCATTATTTGGTTTGCCTTTTTTTATGTCGATATCAAGTGGTCACACTTGAACGTTAACCTGAATCCTTCAAGATTTTCGTGATTATATGTTTTTTCTCTTTGAAAAAGGGCTTTTAGATTTTATGTTTGTTTGTTAGTGATCGTATCAGATTAATTACCATAGTAGGCTGTTGATTTGGTTACATACATTTTTAGAGCTATTCTTGGGTGGTTCACCAACCAATAGAAAGTTGTCATTTTAGATCTAGTATTTTTTAATTAAGGAAACAAAATAACTTGCCAAATTATATTATGTTTTCAAAATAAAATTTTAAAATAAATAAACATAGTATGTAAAAAACGAATTAAAAAAAAAATTAGTGTTGTCAAAAAAACACTAAACCCTAAACTCTAATCTTAAATCCTAAATCCTTGGGTAAACCCTAAACCCTTGGAAAAATACTAAATATCTGGATAAGTTCTAAATTATAAATCTTAAACACTAAACACTAAATCTTAAAAACAAATATTAAAAAAAAATATTTTTTTGGCAATTATTGTTATTTATTTATCTAATCTTTTTTTCTATTTTAAAAACATAATCTAATTTGGCAAGTTATTTTATTTCTTTAATTAAAAGATACTAGATCTAAAATGACAACTTTCTATTGGTTGGTAAACCTAAAGGTTCATCTTAGGGGTGAACCCAAGAAAAAATCACATTTTTATATGTCATATTTCATTAGCTATCTAATTTTATTCTTATAATGTTATGATGATATATTACTAAAACATGTCTACCAAATCTAGTGTTGGCAATACTATAAACTTCAAATTCCTCAAAATAAAATGCTAGGTGCATGCATGCAAATGATTCACTTCAAATGATTAACGCATAAGTTTTTTGAAAATTTTAGTTTGACTTCACTTCAGTCATAGTTAATCATTAAGTATGTACGTATAAAACTCAATGTATCTGACTTTTTTTTTTACAAATCCCAGGATTAGTATGAACTTTTGGTCCGAGATCTCCAAATGCTAAGAAAGAAGTCAAGAACGATTCATAAATAATCTTGAGAGATATTACCCAAGAACTTTATCATTTGAAAATTCAATCAGAGGCTAGCTACAACAACACCATTCATCTTAATTGAAGAAACATGTAAAACAGAAAATTTAATCCATATTAAAAATTTACTTTTCTTTCTTAGTGACATGGATTAAATAATTATGCACCAATAAGCTTTTGCTTTGTCTTTATATATAATCTTTATATAATAATATCTTGCACGTTTCAGCACCTCTACTTCCTCCTTTATAAAACGTTCACATTTCTTCTCTTAGCTCATAAGTAATCTAACCTTCAAAAAAACAATAATACATCTCTTTCTCTCACTAAAAAAAAATCCTAAGATCCAATGGATCAAAACGAACCAATAAGCAAGAAGCTATGGAACATCGTACGTTTCCTCTTGTACATGATCCGAAAAGGTGTCTCAAAACACAAACTCATCGCCGACTTCAACGCCACACTCAAACGCGGAAAGAATCTCATGTTCCACCACCGTCGCCGTGTCCCAGCCGCCGCCACTTCCTCATCGGCCACCGCAACCGTACCTCAACGTCAAGAATACGAGTTTAGCTGCAGCAACACTCCGAACTACTCTTTCCCCTTTCCCAATATTGGGTTCATGAAGAAAAAGAGTCACAATAATCTCTTCGCGTGTGGTCAAACGCCTCAGACGCTTGACGACGACGCTGCCGCAGCTAGAGCAGTCCTTGAGCTTCTTAACGGCGTTGGTGAGAAAGGAAACGTTACTCCGGCGTATTTGTCGGCGGCTTTGTCTCCTTACTTTCCCGGGTTTGGTCGGACTCCTTTGGTGAGGCCGTTGAGAGTAACGGACTCACCGTTTCCTTTAACACCGGAAAGTGGCGACGTGGCCAACGGACACGTGGACCAAGCAGCTGATGATTTCATAAAGAAGTTTTATAAGAACTTAAATCAGCAGAAAAAAATGATTGAGTTCAGCTAAAATCTAATCTGATTAGTGTACTTCATATTTCTCTCCTTTTTTTCTTTTTGCTGATATTAATTGCTTAATATGTAATGATATAATGATATTGTTTACNAAAAAAAAAAAAATATGTAATGATATCTTTGGGGGATTTTTTTTTTGTTAAAGTCTTTGGGGGATTTTTATTTTCACTTTTCTTGAAACAATTGGATATTGTCAATAAGAAGAATATCATGGTCTTTGTCAATAAAACTAATGTTTTAGTAAGAAAAACAGATGCATGGACGCAATAATACCTTCGTAAAACATTTTGATGAATTTTCATAAATATATATTTTTGGTAAGTGACCAATCATCATGATCAAAAGGACAAAATATTTTTTTAATATAATTTTTAATTTTATTTTATATCTTGTTTTTCTGATAAAGGTAAATATCATAGATATGAAAATAAATTTACAAGTAGAATAGATCTAGAGTTTTGTTACTCCTTGAGGAAAAAAGAGAAAAAAATAAGGTAGTAACATAATAGCAGATAAGTTAAAATGATTTCATCTCATCCACTTGTACATAAGGTTGAGGAATTGCTTCCTCTTTCTCCTCACACTGATTGCGTTTCTCAACTCCTTGTCAATCAGCCGGTAGATTGCATCTAGGGTGAGAACGATCTGGTTGTGTAGGACATTGTTCCTTTGCTTCCATATATGATAGATTGCATATATCTTGTTTTTGTCTCACATAAAAACATAATTATGCAATATTCTCCGTATCGTTCTTTGATTAGTATCTATCATTTCGTACGGTTTGAATCTTCTATAGCCTTTTAATTATTTGCATTACTTATGAATACATCTGAAGGTTACAGTCTCATTCATTATTACTCACTTAAAATCCGGAGTTTTTTAAAATCCTGAGTTTTCCGTATAGCTATGTGCAGACTCACTTTCCAAAACATCTACCACTGCGTAGAAATTATGTTATGGTGATATATTTGATATATACTTTGATGAAATAAATCACGAATCTTAAAGTGGTTACTGCAAGCTGTTTGGCTCTTTCCCTAAAGCAAAAGAGAGAAAAGTACTTTCTTTAGCTTTTTTTCTTTAAATTTCTTTTAGTGTTCTTTATAATATATTCACAAGTTTGAGATCATAGTCATAGCGATCAGCCAATTACCTATCAAAACAAGTCTACCACTATGAAGAAAAGCTTATATACATGGTAGAGTCAATAAAAACTTCTTTCTAAATCACGTTTGGTTTCGTCAACCTACTAAAATATGTTACCTTATGCAGTTATGCTTTAGAAGGAGTAATCTCTAGATAAAAATTATATAGAGGAAAGTAAGAAAATGGTGTTTCATGTATTCTGAGAATTGCAGAGGGATTTCGAAACGAAATCAGATCGGTCAGAATATTGACAGGTTTACTTGTTTGTGTATGTTTGTTGTATTTTTAAAGAATTGATATTGTATAGCATGGCTAACATCAACTTGATATATAGAGTATACATATGTAAGATCTATCAGAAGTTAAATTGATCGGAATTGACATAGAATTGTGAAAGCTATGTATATTAAACGAGTTCAGAAACAATTAAAAGGAATAATATCCAATAATTTAATATAGAGCTGCATCACTACTATACTAAAAGCCGCTAATAAACCCCTCTTAAGGCATCCACGTAGGCATGAAAATTCTACCAATCATATGCTTTTATTTTGACATGTCACGTTCTGTTTGTGGACATGGGCTAAATGTTTTGGGCTTTTAAAATTTGTTTGTGACCCATTTAAAATCTATGTTAAGCTTTCTTCGTCGAGACGATTCCCCTCCATAGCGATCGTTTCCAAGCGATCGTTTTAAATCACTCCATTTTCTACATCAGCAACAATATTCAGACCAAAAAAGATACTCCCAAAACCTCAGATGATCACCAATCAGGCTTTCCTAATAAACTGACTTCTAATTTTCTTCTCCTCATACTAAACGTTTTTTCAGACGATGGTATTAGAATCTCTAATACCTTTTTCTATTCTCATAAAATTCTATTGATTCAATCCACAATCTCACTAACGATAGATCAGTTCCATTGTTTGATTCAATTTCGCCACCTCCACTTCAGTACAAATACAAATTTTCAAGTTCAAAATTCAATTCAACTCGGGAGTAATCCTGGCATCATTGGTAAGATGCATTTATATTCATGTTCTTCTCATCAGTGTATGGGTTTTGGGATTTCTGTCTAACCCATATATCATGTTTGTTTGCGTCATCCCACAAAACAGAGAAAAATGATTCCTACGATGGTACAAAAGGTCTTAAACGCGAACCAAATCAGAATAACCGAGAGACATAGAAACAAGTGTTTACCGACTCATTATCCTTTATTTTGTGCTTTTACCATAGGTAATTTACAAATCTTTTTTAGCCTCAGGTATGGCCTTGAACTCTGAAAACGACAGTGCCGGCGAACGCAACGGCTGCCCTAACACGAAAAAAGTAAGCGTCCAAATATTTGAACTTTTAATTCGACATCTGAAAGAGTGACATTAGACAGGTTTCTTTCGAGTTTCCTCTCATTCCTGATTTTTTTTTGTAAAACTGGTGAGATGTTTTTCAGTTGATCATCGGAGGTTTGGATACACAAACATGATGCAAAAGAGAAGGTATAAGGTCTCCAAATTCCAGAAATTTAAATATGCATACCCACTTTACTTCTTTGTATGTTTTCAGTGAAAAACTAACATGTATAAATTCCTTACCTTATGAGCACATTTATCTTAGTTTCTGTGGTTCCACTTACATTATGGTTTCAAACTTCAACTGAGTGTACCATAACTCAAAATCCGTTTTGAAATCGGTGGTATCTATAGTTTGGGTAAATCTAC
>NW_026615336.1:0-103292 GCF_000801105.2 Raphanus sativus | reverse complement strand
TAGTTTAGAATACATTAAGTCAAACGTAGAATGTGGTTTGAAATTTTTAAAGAAAAGTGAAGAGTATAAATTTCAGTATATAAGGGATTTACCGAAAACTCATTATTTTAGAAGTGGTTAACCCACGGATTTTGGAAAAATTTTAAAAATATGAAAATCTGGGTTTAGTGTATAGTTTCATCGATCACTAACATAAGATGATGGTCAAAGAGTTTAGAACCTCAGTTGTCTCCGTTTCTCTAGATAATAAATATTTTATAATGTTAATTCCACTATTCTAGGCAGTATATGAAATTTTAGTAAATAAATATTAAAAAGTTAGAATGATTCCTATATAACATGAAAGATAGTTTAAAATACATTAATTCAAATGCAAAATGCGGTTTGAAATTTTTAAACAAAAGTGAAGAGTATAAACTTCAGTATATAAGGGATTTACTGAAAACTCATTATTTTAAAATGGGTTAACCCACGGATTTTGAATTTTTTTTCAAAAATATGAAAATTTGGTTTTAGTGTACAGTTTCATTGAGCACTTACATAAGATGATTGTCAAAAAGTTTATAACCTCTGTTGTCTTCATTTCTCTAGATAATGAAGATTTTACAATGTTAATTTTACTATTCTAAGCAATATATGAAATTTTAGTAAACTAAATATTTAGAATGATTACTAAAATTTGGTCAGGGACAGTAATCCATGTGGTCTACCATATCTGCAACTATGGCAATGGCCGCATCAAGTTCTCCAAGGTCCAAGCAGAACGTGATGATCTCATCGTACAGTGGGCTGCAATTGATTATCACATTAGCTTAGTTAATAGAATCAACTTAGTCATGGCTTAGACCAGCCTAATTAACCTGCCAAAAGAGTAGCCAAGACTGTGTGTGGTCTGTAAGATCTTCAAGAAGGCTGAAGGTACTGTAGCTCTTATAGCAGCTCGTAATATCACCGCACAATCGCCAATCTTTGGAACTCCACCCAATTCAATCATTCACCTACACAAATTCATTATCATTAAAATTATGAATCATGCAAATTTATACTATAATGCCTTAGATGTCTCTTGCCTTTGTTCATGAGCACAATTGCCAACTCCACTCTAACATTAGCAAATGAGATTGTTCACAACAGAAACTCGATAATGAATTGTTCATAACAGGAAAAAAATGTTACCTTGCCTCTGACATGAGCACATGCGATTTTGCTATAAATCTTAAGTAACGAAAGATTAGGTTTCATTGCTGAGCGCAAACATTTATAAAGAATTGTTCACAAGTACAGGGTAAAAAAGTTGTGGCTATTGTTTGAACAACTTTTTATCGAGTTCCAAATGTAATGGATGGAAATCTCCTGTAAATAGTAACTAAATAGACTAATCCCACCATTACTTATATTTTTCGAATTACAAGATTTCTCGTCATTATTGAAAAGAAGAAGAATGAAAAAACCAAAAACCAACCAAGTTACCGACTTTATATTAACAGTTTAAGACATTAACGAGATACAAAGCCGGGTAGCAGTAAACCGCTACGGGAGCCAGCAGCCCACCATAGGAGATACAAAGACGCAATACATGGGAAAAACCAAACCAACACAAAAAATTAAAATACTAAATGGCAACAAACCAACATAAATATAAGAAAAAAACATAGTACCTAATCATCTACATATCATATATTTTTTGTTTTAGGTCTTTATACTCTTGTGTTGTGTTGCTCAAATATTGGAGAGAACATTTAACATCACAACAATAAACATTATCATAAGTCTGATACAAGTAGAGCTCTAAAATAAGGGGACGTAGGCAACGAGAGCCGCATGAGCCGCATTTTGGTCTCGTAATACGGTCATTGGGAACAAGTCGTATTATCTCCTCGTCATATTGCGTGGTACGGTAGGATCTTGCGTGGATGAGTGATGGAGCCTCCCCTAGCACACATTGATAATGATAAGTGAATCCTGGCTTAGCATTTGGAAACTCCCCTACCACACACCGAATATGAAAAGTGACTCCAGAAACATGGCATGCGTAAAACCATTCCTTATGTGGATCTAAAATAGTTTCACAAACTTCACACCAATACTTACCGCTGGCTTTCTCACCACGGCGCAAGAAGAGAAAATGAGCATCACCCTTGCGTTTTATCTTTTTCGGCAGAGTAGCACACGCCAAGCACAAGGAGAAATCACATTCAGATTCAGTACAGCGCAGCACATGCTTTTTGGTCAGCTTACAGCCCCCACAAAAGCCCTTGTCCAGCGTAGTGAGAAAGAGGGTATGTGGGTGACATTCATAATCACAATACGATGAGATAACGAACGCACATCGCATATCTAGTGATAATCCCTCAGAAGTCCTGTACCTGAAACCATTGGATGGTGTTTCACATGCACCACATTGAAAGAGAGCTTTGTTTGTATTATCCTTATTGGCGTTTAGGTAAAACCGCTTAGTGGAGAGCCAATGTCGTTTTCGAAGAGGAAGATTAGCACATGTTTCATGGATGATAAAGTTGCATTCCATACACTTGTAATGCTTCTCAGAAAATATAGGATGGAGGCAAGCTTTACAACGTATGCTTCCATCACGTTGAGTATCGATATCACCCTCCTCTTCAATCTTATATAAGATATGCTCATGGGAGAAATGTTTAATTGAAATTCCCTCTTCAATCACTTTGAACGGTGAGGCATCAAAGTTTTCTTCAGGCACCTCTTCGAGCTCTTTCCCATCCCACACATCAATTCTAGTTGCGCATTTGGAGTGAACGACATAATTATCAGGACATGTCGAACATGTATAAGCTCCGTACCTCCAGTCCACCTTCTTGTGACAAATCATGCAATTCCAATTCCCAAAACCGAGAGAATAGGTATGAGAGACCCGGTGGTCGTGTCGATTGATGTTTATGACGTGTGGTAGGTTGATACATTCCCGGTGGAACATGACACCGCAGGGAGCGCATACATAAGGGCATCGTTCACCATGGGTACCACAAGCGTTGCAAGTGAACGTGTCATCTCTAACCATACATGTGAGTGCGTGCTCGTGGCACTTCGGAGTTTCTACAGTCGGTGGTGGTGGGTTCTTGGAACACCTCACGTGCATGCTGAAATCGCATTTGGAACAATGGTAGAAATAGCTCTTGAGTTCTTGCTGGCATGCATCGCATTTCCCGTTGGAGTGATCAGGTGGTTGTGGGACATCAATGAGAAGCTCCAGCGGATGGTATGGGTGGAACGGGTGGTTTATGTCGTCCGGTGAGTTTGGGATGCAACCAAGATGCCACATCTTGTTGCATGAATCGCAATCCCAGGAAGGTTCAAAAGGATCGATGTTCTCCGGACAGTCGCCACAAAAATAAGTATAAGGAACGCGAGGATGCTTTGCCAAAATAGAATCATCTTCAGCAGCCTCATCCCTATGGGCGGGGGACCAGAAGTGTGTATTCATTCTTATCGTAGTGCATATAACAGATACTCATTGCATATATCCAAGTAAAATCAATCAAGTTGGCTATTTTTTAATAATACCAAACGTTAAAAAATGACCAGATTTTCATTTAATAAGTCCACTAAAAATAACTATACTATTACTCACATATGCTACCACATGGACACCTAAATTATTTTCTTATGCTGATCACCTAGTATGTAAGACCATCAGAGCAACATTATTGGAATTCAATAATGACCCGCAGGGATTTTAATGATTTTAGTCTTACCTTAATTAAGTAAGGATATTTAATTTCATTGACTTGATAATATTTAAATTATTTTCTTAATTAAGATACTTTTGGTTTGGCTTTCCCGTAAAATTAAAAACCTGTAATTATATACGTATATATAACAAATATATACACACATATATATATATTTAGAACCCCAAAGCAAAAACCTCCTCGATAATATAGCTTTCATTAACCTCGGTTTCTTAACTGAGATTCTTAACTTCAGATAAGAACCGTCTCTTAAATAAAAGATATAAAAACCGTTTTTAGCCAAAAAATATAAAAAAAAATGTCAAATTATGAGTTAAGAACTCCGGCTAAGTGACTGGAGTTAATCATGCCCTTAAGAGCATCATTATTGATAGATACCTTCCAATAAATATCTAATATATATAATAATAATAATATTTAATTTCATAATCACAATTTAAAATAAAAGAAAAGCAAAGCAATATATAGGAAGAATACAACTTGCATTTAAGTTTCTTAATTGTCAGAAATAGTTTCTACTATTATTTTAGTGATGGATCTACCGGATTTAGTGTTTAGAGTTTTTTTTAAGACAATAATAGTGTTAATTTTTTTTATTTTTGGTAAATAATACTATTTTCTAATTATTTTTTAATTTTTAATATAAAATATGGTTTAGCAATTTTTTATTGGCAACCATTTCACCGATGAACCTCTAAATTTACCTTAGAAGATGAACACAAAAAACTCCCGTCACCAACTAACTTACCATGGTTATTGTCTTTTTTTTTGTTAAGATCATCAAGTCAATGAAATTAAATATCTTTAGATACATACTCTTTTCTTAGTAATCGTCATTTTGACACTTTTCACAGAAATTAAAAATTTGTATAATAAATTAATATATTTTTATTTAATATATGATTAATTAAATGAAAATGATTTAAATAAAAATTAATTGATTATTCAACTAACTAATTAATCAAGGTTATTCACTTATTTTTTGTCTCTTTTGTTAAAAACATCATTATTGGTGTTTTTAGTTTTTGGATCCTTAGAACATGTTTATAGGCAGATACTTTAATTGTATCTTAAGTGGATTTTAATGAGAAAGAGAAATGAGAGAAAGAGAATGAGACAACCACTCATCTTTCCATTTCTCTTCTAGCCAATGCATGTATGACACTACCACTAAGATACTTGATTTTCTTATATTAATTAAGCAACAACTTCTTCCTTTCTTTTAATTTTTAATGCTATTTAGTATTAAAGATTTTACGGAAAGCGAAATTGAAAGTTAAGAAAGAATCCGAAAGCTAAGAAACACCAATAATGATGCTCTGATCATCAAGTCAACGAAAATTAAGTATTCCTAATTGTAGTACAGATATCCTGATTAGAGAAAGACTAAATCATTAAAAGCCTTACTGGACAATGTATATCCACTTGTCCGGCAAAATGGAAGGTGTATCCAGCACATGGGAACGCACGTTTACACGACTCTTCAAACCCGGAAGGCTGTGGGCGCAAACCACAACCTTAATTACAATACAAGTATCCTTACTAAAGAAAGATTAAATCCTTAAAGAAACTACTGGTCATTGCCTTGTGTGTTCGCATTCGAAATGAAACGCGTATCCAGCACGTTATCATGCACGTTCTCACGACTCTTCAAGGCCCGAAGGATCCAGGTGCAAACCACAGTTGTATTTAGGGTGAATTAATGAAATGTACAATGTACAAAAAAATTGAAGACTATAATCATGAATCGATGTATCGATGTGTGACAATTTGGTATAAACCTTCTTTTCTACGCGTGAACGTTCATCAATGCAATTTCGGCACTGCTACAATAAATATGTTAAATAAATAATGAAGAAGAATCGATTCACTCACAGCAATAACACATCGCAGAGAGAAGCTAAACTAGTTGAATTGATGAGAAGGAAACAATACCACTTAATATATAAGAAGAAAATTATACTGTTCTACACTCGGAACTACACAGTACTTCAATTAATTTTTCTCTGGATTGAATTTTTCTAAAAACAAAACTTTCATAACTAAAACTGATACAGCTGCAATCTTGCTATTTCTGTTACTTATATAGGACCTTCACAGTAAGGAGATAACTAAGAGCTTTCTGATGATGGTGGTGGCTCTTCATGCTCAGACTTGGGAATCTCATTGGACTGTCTGGCAGAAATGACCTTGTCAAGAGTTTGGTCAGGGACAGTGATCCCCGTGGTTTCCATATCAGCAACTATGGCAATAGCTGCATCAAGTTCTCCAAGATCCAAGCACAACGTGATGATCTCATCGTACAGTGGGCTGCCAAAAGAGTAGCCAAGACTGTGTGTGGTCTGCAAGATCTTCAAGAAGGCTGAAGGCATGGGAGCTCTTATAGCAGCTCGTAATATCACCGCACAGTCACCAATCGTTGGAACTCCACCCAAGTCAATCACCTACACAAACTCATTATCATGAACATGATGGATAATACAAATTGTATTTTATAATGCTTTAGAGAGGTCTCTTGCCTTAGCCATGAGCACAATTGCCAACTCGACTTCCCATTCCTGTGACCATCTCCTTGGAGTTTTGTTCTTAAAATCCTTCTCCCATGTCCAACCCCAAACGTCTGCTATTGTATACATGTCCGACACATCAAACACTTTTCGTTCCCTCATCTCTTTGAACGCTTCAAATGGTTCCTCAGGGAACCAATCCTCATCTGCATCATCCTGACGGAGAGAAACCACTCATGAACATGTGACTACTTAAATGAAATAAATCATAAACATAATCATAGGTTATTTATGCATACGAACCTCGAGTGTCATACGAGACGCCCTCTTCCCACGTTTCTTTGTCCTGTTTGCTTCATCTGATTCTTTCAAGAGCTGGACTCCAATCATCTGGAGATGCCTCTTCGCGTCAGCTGCCTTGTTCTTTACTAAATCCTCCCCTTCTGCTCGATTCTCAGGTTCTGCAACCACCACTTCTTCTTCCTCTTCGTTTTCATCATCATCCTCATCCCCTTCCTGTTCCTCCTCATCCTCAGACTCATCTTCATCGGCTCCTTTTGCAATATCTTCAGTCTTATTCACAATCTCCCCTGTATCTACTGATGATTCATCCGTTTCCTTGGATTCAGCCGTAGTTTCAATCAATCCTTCTCCAAGAAACCGGCGTTTCCAGAACTCTGTGTCTCCTTCATGTAGCTTGATTCTACATATTAATTCATCTACTTCTTCATCCACCTCCTCCTCCTCTTCTTCTATTGGAGGAACCCAGAGAGGTCGACCTCGAGACTTGTTAATCCTCCTTGCTTTTTGAACACGCTGGTAAAGAACATTTCTCGTTCCATCAATTGGTAAACCCTGAGCTTCAAGTTCTTCCTTCAACTCTGATACAACCATCTTGCTTGCTGCTTTCGGCTTCAACAGATTCTGCGCAGGACCTCTGATTATGTTCCTTAACCTCTCCATCACTCTCATGTAATCAGATTCCGACGCGTCTCCTAGAACTGGAAGACCTTCGCTCTGTAAGGTCCTCAAGAGCTTCCTATGGTGAACTTTCCAGTCATCAAGACATCTCTGTTTGAAAGATGTTTCAATAGGGTTTGAGTATATAAATCCAGCAGCATCGGGGTCTAAAGAAGTTTTCCCTCTTCGAGGCACCCAACGCTTGCGGTCACCGGTGAGCCCCCCTTCCTCTACGTACCTTGCTAGATAATCAATCTCATAACCAAGTTCGGCTTCTTCTTGCAACGGCTCGATCCATGAGCTGACTAGTGTCCTGTATTTTCTGCTCATAATCATGGCTCTTGGAGGGATAGGTTGGTTATCTTTGCGCATTGCATCTAAAGCATCAATAAGCTCAACAATTCTACCTGGTCCAAGGGTTGAGCCAGAAGGTATCTTTTGAATTAATTTACAGAAGAAGAAGTATAAAGCATGTGTAAAAGCGTATTGCATACCTTCTCGACACAATGCTCGGAGATATAAAGAGAGAGGATCCTCAAAGTTCCCTGCATTGTGTAAAACTTTTGTTCCTCCTTCAAAGTTTTTCAGAGCACGAAAGTGTCTTATCGCTTCCTTCACAACACAATATTTCGTAAAGCACTCAACTAAAAGCCTGAAATAGATTATTATACAGATTGTTAGAAATGCAAAGTGGGTATAGTTGAAATTATAAGATTCTCTTACGCATGAGTCTTCACATTCGGCTGTACACGCTTGTGATCCTCAACCATCATTCCAAGTAACTCAGCAACATCTTGAACCCTGTGATTTATTCAACAAGCTATCTGAAACTTAGTTCACCTTCTGAGATAAATGTATACAGTTAAACCTTTGTATGAATTACCTATCATATGAATCAGCTCTTGTATATGCTTGAATCACCCAGTTATATGTATCGGTGTCAGGCTTCATAAAATCTAAAAACCAAGATTATATTAAACCATATCAGTAGCCATCATGCAACAACTAAATCAAACAATCGAAAGAGAAAATTACAAACCTTCACCATACTCCATATTCTCAAATGTAGCATAAGCTACCTCTGGAATCCCACAAGTAGCCTACACAAAAAATTTGATGTCATTAGACAAAGAAGAGGCGTGTGTTATATATACATTCCAAGAATACAAATAACAAACCTGCACACTAAGAAGACAGTTGAAATGAAACGTTGTGGCGAATCTACCAGCTGCCTCCATTTCGTAAGAAATGTCCAAGGCATTAGAATGATCTCCAGCTTTGCAATCTTCCTCAATCATCAGATCATAAAGCTGATCGGTTGCTCTCATCCCACCTCTAGCACCCTTCAAGAAAACTTTATTCGCCTCTTCCAAGTGGTTGGTCCTCACTAGTTCCTCTATAAAAAGACCACAACCCAATAATTAAATGGTATACACAGATTAAAAAAAAAAGAATCTAACACATTATCTAGGCAAGAGAGATTACCAATAAGAATTAGCCAAGCTTGACGAATGTCATAGTTAAGCTTTTCCATAGCGGCGAGAAGCTCTAAACCTCTTTGTGCATTTCCTTTGGAACCAGAGAGTCGAACCAGAGCAATCATGGTTTCAGGAAGCGGACGTTGCCCTGCACCTAGCTCCTTTCTCAGCGAGTGCATCTGCAATCACCCACATAAAAAAGACAACTCTTTATGTTTTCTAACTTCAACAACAAACCTAGAAAACTACAAGAGAGACAAAGAAAGTCCCAATTTTGAAACTTGCTCTTCAACCATTAGCTCAAGTTCTACACAATCTACATACAAAAATTGAGCTACAGAGCGAAGCGTTTTTTTTTACCGCGCCTTGCTCGTCGCCGTTAAGCGCGTGAGCCACAACAAGGCCATGGAAAGAGCGTGGGCCAGGGGTAAGCCCAGCGGCAATCATGTCGTAGATAACCTCGGACACGCCCGACGGATCTCGATTCCTGGCTCGCTCCATGAGCTCGTCCATGAAAGTGAGGCGGAGACTCCTCTCCAGCGCCGAGACGGCTTCGCTGCTGCCGAAGGTTGAGGAGTCTTCATTCTCGCGCTTCTGAATCTGCTTCCTCCTCCTCCTGGGCTTCTTCTCCGGCGCGGAGATTGAGCACCGAGTGGAGGCGATTCCGGCGGCGCGGCGAGGAATCGGGTGGATTGAGTTGGAGAGATTCAGAGGATTGGGGAAGAAGAGAGACATGGCCGAGTGAGTGAGCGAGGAATGGATAAAGTGATTTGAATTTAGAGAAGAAGAAAAAAAAAAACAATTCGTACTTATTAATCGATGATCATGTGATGGTCACGTGATGATTATTTAATCGAACCAAATTGGGCTGAACCGGTTTCATACCATTAGTTATATAATTAACCGAACTGGATCAAGAAACTCTACATCAAGAACAAGAAACTAGCAATCTTGATCTAAGAACTGTTACTACAAGGAGGAGGAAGAAGAACAAATGTTTTTCGACATGTGAATGGCCAGACCAGATGAAAACATCATGACACTGGTTTGCAAATTTATTAGGGTGTTCTCCTCACATGGAGATTTTGTTGGACATAACTTTCACTCTTTATCTAGTTGTTTCATGTTTACTCTTGTCTGAAAGATTGCATGAGTCTCCATAAATATGTGAACGTATTGCATGCATGATGATGCATATATAATAACAGAGCTAGACAGATGAGGAAGCAGCCAAACTAGATGTGGGCGCTACACAAATCAATGTCCCCCATTTATCACCTATCTTCCACCGAAGAATCAGTCAAACATTCTCGAAAAAATAAAACCATATAATAAAACTTACCGAAGATATGAATGACAATCTTAAGAGAAGAATCATCGTCAAAATTACTTGAACTTTTTGTAATTTTGTATCCATTATAAGTCAAAGTCCTTCTTTGAAGATTCCTTTCTCCTATGGTCTTTTTCAATAATGGAAAAAAATAAGAAAGTCACTTTATTCATACACATGCAACTACTCTGTCCACCATTTAAACACATCTCATAAAACTATTTTCTTCCTTTCTCTCTGTTCTATCTAAATAGCATTGAAACATCGTCTTCCAAAATGAATATCATAGTCGAGCACAACCCTTCAACAATAAAGTTATCTGAGCTTGGAGTCATGTCATGGCCTAAGTAAGTATCAAACACCCACATGCTCTGGTTCCTCTATTCCTCATATTGGTAAATAAATAACATGATGAATCTCTCTGATAAAATAGATGGTCTTGTCAGCCTGGGAAATATGCATTGGTGTTTGAAGAAAGAGAGACGTGCTATTTGGTGAAAGGAAAGGTGAAGGTGTATCCAAAAGGGTCACCATCAGAGTTTGTAGAGTTTGGTGCAGGAGACCTTGTGATCATCCCCAAGGGACTTAGCTGCACTTGGGACATATCTCTTTTCGTCGACAAGCACTATAAGTTCGATCCTCCTACTTCTATATTATAATTTTCTACTTGTGATCAAGTTTTGGGTTAGTCTTTAACTCTTTTATCACGATGAAGACAATGCTTAGAGATAATTTGTAAGGAAGAATGATATAATAACAAAAGAAAGTACAAAATTCAAGAGCCTGTTCTAACAGAATAAAAAGATCATCATACATAAGCTGTGTTGTGAGTTACATTGGGACACACTTTTGTGATGTCAGCAGAGGAAACAGATTGACTTTGTTCTCGTCGTGTCACGGTCTTCTAGACCTTTGAGGAACCATCTGACTGCGAGGTGCTCTGAAGCATAAGTCATGAACGAAACTAGAACCATGGCTACTGCTATCATCAGACCCAACCTGATCCACATGTAGCCAGTTCAGTACATAAACCAATGAACTAAAAACTTATCCAGATAGATCCACTAATAAACCGAACAACACAAAGACATTCTCTACAGGTAACTAAAACGAAAGAACACGCAATCAACTTCAAGACATCAGGAAAAGACCAAAGAGGAACATAAGCAAGCGATGTAATATTTTCCTTGTCAATGTGAAAAAAAAAAGAAGTTTACCTCAAAAATAAAGCGGTGACCCCTAACATGTAGGGCAGAGAAATGGCAGCAAGAGCCAAAAACACCATTCCTAATCCATAATACCATGTAGTAAAGTCACAAGACGCATCTGCCCGCTGATGACCTGTGAATTTTTCAAAGAAGTGAGTGATAAACATAATTAAGAAGCTACCACATGTATATATATATTATGTTTTCAACATGTCTGTCCATACCTTTTCCTGAATCATCCAACGATGATTCTGCTTGCGATGAAGGAGATCCTGATTGAACTGCTACTTTCTTGCCATACTGGAACACAATAAGTAGGAAGCCACCGTATAATAGAAAGAAGATTGTAAATGTCCACTCATACATCAAAATCAAGCCAGTCCATGGCATGATTTGCCTCGGCACAATCATAAAGGAAACTCCAATCGATGTCAAAACAGCCACGAAACAGACTACAACTGAAACTGACCCCAAGTATTGAGGAACCTTAGAGTGGGAGCCAGTGTGAAGCTGCAGTTATAAAAAACTAACATTAGTTTTAGCATCTAAAAAAGCAAAAAGGCAGGTAAATGGCACATTTATATGCTAAATAACTAACTTGATAGTTTGGATTCAAGGTAGACAATGTCGATACACCACTATAACCAAGTGTTCCATTAGACCTGACTTTGTAATAAATATGTCTGATCTGATTGCATACAGAGTTCCTGCACAATGAACCCAAGAAGTCACGTCCCTGCAATAGAAAACAGAGATCCAAATGAGATGAATTTTAGCTTAGACGAAATAAACGGTTTGGATAGAAGAAGAAGTCTAACCTGTATGGAACGATAAATGCAGAACAAGAGCCCACAAAGTGGTAACAAGAAAAGGAGCTTGACGATGAACTCATCATTTGGGGTTTTTCCACCTCCAGTTCCAGGAAGAGTCTCCTCAAGCCCTACCCTAATGCTCTGCAGGTTTTGAGGTGAAACTTAAACTTAAGAAACTCACTCAAAAGATCTCAAGTTTCCCAGCAATAATGAGAAACACCTACATGCCACGCCTCAACAGGTTTCACAAGCCATGCTGTCCACCAGTCCCAAGGCTTAAGAGGACCCAAAGTGTAGTGAATAATGTGAAGTTTGCTGTCATCAACCATCCACTGCATTAAACAATGAGAATCTCAAGATTCCCGATCACATCACTTTGGTCTTTAAAACAGAACAAAAAAAGAGTCAACTACCTTGTTAGCAAGCATATAAAGACCAACATCTGCATTATACAACGTCGAAAGCCTCTCCATTTTAGGAACCGGTCTAGTTTTGACAACCTCAGGTGACAAACTAGGATCAAAAACACGAGCATTCGGAAAATCAGGATAATAAGAGTTCAAGAACCCTTGATCTCCCCCAGTATAAGACGACAAGGTCTTCACTTGCTTCATCATATCATCAAACAAAGCTGCAGAAGGCTCAACGACCATTACTCCAGAGTTCAACCTCTCGGAGTGCTTCAAGTTGGCGCAGAACTTGGAGCACTTGAACAGATCCTCAATGTTCTTCACCACAATAGTATCAGCATCAAGATACACAACTGTAAAAACAAAATCAAACACATAAAGTACTTGCCTTTCTTGTCTAAAACACACACAAAGTAGTTACCTTTCTTGTCTAAAACACATAAAGTAGTTACCTTTCTTGTCTAAAACAGACAAAGTAGTTACCTTTCTTGTAATCAGTCATGTTGAAGATCTTTAGCTTTGTGTAGACACCCCAGAATCTCTTTGGGTGGACTTGGTTGGGGTTTGCTAGTAAACTAATCTTCTCTACTTTCCACCCATCAGCCTTACATAAACCAAAAAAACTCAAATCAGCATCTAAAAAAGGAAAGATCTTTATCTTTAAGGTTTCCAGGAATAGAAAGGTTTACCATAAGCAGCTTGTTAGAGTAGTCAGAGACACCGTCAGAGACTAAAACGACCATATCCTTGCGAGATCCAGTGTCTCGGATCGATTTCCCCAGTACTCTAACTCCTAATAAGAACTCATCTCCGTATAGAAGTGTGACGTAAGCTTCCTTAGTTGATACGGATCCGAACGAGCCTTTGAATTGGATTGAAAGAAGAAGCAAGAGGAGGGGGATGATGCTGCTGCTAACCCAGAAACTCGGGTTGAGTTTCGCCATGGATTCGGATCTATTGCCACCGATATTCTCGAGGAATAGTAGAACAGGACTTTTTTATAAACGTTTGAAAATAGATTTGAAGTGTGTTTCTTTTACTTCATTGCTTCTGTTGTGTTCTGTTTCTGTTTCCTAACCATATCAATTTTGACACAATAACTAAACCGGTTTATCAAAACCAAAATCACTTACTATAATAAACCAGCGGTAGACAATTCACTCGCCTTGGTGTTTAGTTTTTATCATCCTTAGATGTTTCTGTAAACATCTCTTACGAGATAAAAGTCTCTCTTGCATAATACTATACCACAAGAAGGACATTACGTTGTGTCATAAGATGTTGTTGGTAGCTGGAAGTGTGTGGTTTCGGCTAGAGATACTATTCTTCTATAAAAGCTGTTGACTTACATAAACATGTAGAATATAGCAACCTCATGCCACTCATGTACATGAAGTTTGTATAGAAACAAAACAACAAAGTAGTGATACATTCTTTTTTTTTGGGGAGAGACTTTAAACATCATCATATACAAACCACCACAACCACAACACCCTAAAACTAGTATTACTGTATCAGACACAATACAACACTTAGCAAAAGAGACTTCAACAAAGCTCATCTCCTTCCCAGTTATACTTCTCCTTCGGCCCCGTGGGACCTTCCTCTCCATACAGAGCAACTGGAAACAAATCCACAATGTTCTCTATCGAGAACCTAACAACCAAAGGAAGAAGATCCATGATCTTATCAATCTCAGACCCTGAATCATACTCTATCACCGGCCCCCACTCTCTCATATACTGCAACCAACACGGCTCAGCCACACCTAAATACTCAGCTGCTATAACCACATACCTCTGGCTAGAATCCACAACGTACTCACTCTTCTCAACATCGTTCCTCACACCAATCCCAAACTTGGACGAGCCCTGGAGATACATCCCAGGGTGAGGGAAGCTAGCGTGTCCGTGTTTAGACGAGTAAACCGCCGGTTTGTTGCCTTTAACAAACTCAACCTCAGACGCATCAACCCAACCGCCTCCACTATGCTGAGAGAAGAACATCTGCCAAAGCTCCCCGGAGAAGTTACACACACGGAAAGTGAAATGCTCCCAGTCACCGACGTGTTCTCCTACTCTGGTCATAGGCAGAGTGAAGAGACCGATCTTGAGCGTTGCTGGGCCGTTAAAGGGGCAGAAGATCCACATCGCAACGTCGGTGAACGTCCCACCGAGCGCTGGCTTTACATGAACGTAAAGCTCAGAGGTTTCCAGGTTCCCTTTCTTGAGGTTACTCTTTGCTTCTTCGTCTTCAGGGAGATCAATCCAGAACTCAAGATCATTGCTTCCTCCAGAAGGTAGGTTTGAGCCTGTGGAGTTGATCGGTTCGCCTTGTGAATCCTTCCCTGAACGGTACAGCAAAGCTCCGTTTTTAAAGAACCATTGTACTGATGAAGGCATGTAGGTTTCCTCAGGGTGGAAATAGACTGTTGGTCCGTAGTGTTTGATGACGGCGTGGACTTGGTTGAGATTCGGCATTGCGTGTAAGGTTGGATCAAGATTCTTTAAGCATGAGATATCACGGACCGTTTGGTTTGATGATAGTTCATAAGTGCAGCAGAAGAATGAGCCAACGGATACTCCTTGTGACCTCATCCCTCTCTCGCAAGGTTGGATGCTCCATACACTAAAAGGATTTGACTTCTTGGAAGAACCTACATCAAGTATCATCTCAGAGGCTTCACAACTCTCGGTGAGATCCTCTCTTACACATCTAACTTCCTCTGTTTCAGGTTCCTTTGGTTCTTGTGTTACAATAACTCCCATTGCTTTGTAACCAACCGGAGGATTAGGTAGCCAGAAGTAACCACCGCCGTTTTTTTTCTCTGAGTCTGCACTCCAAACTAAAGTATAACCCACAGGCTTTTTCAGGGGTGGGAGATCATCGGCGTTGGCGGGTTTGCTAGCCCTGGCTGCAAGTACATAGCCTCTCAAGGGCTTATCAGTTGGCTGGCAATAGTGACCAAGGCAGTGGAAACCTTGTGGAACTTCCTCGGCCCTGTAAAATGCAGCACCTTTGGATTTACCGTGGGATGAAACAGAGCTCCAAAGTTTGTGGAACTTGGTGATTTTAACCACTTCTAGCTCTCCAAGGTTTATTCTTCCAGTAGCAAAACCTTGACCTGCAAAGAAGATTGGCAACAAGAGAAGGTAAGTCACTCTCAGTACCAAAGAACTAACAACAAATATAGATAGTAAGATAGTTAATTCAAGCAATCTCACAGCATTGTTAACATGATAATAAACAAGGTATCAATTCATTAGCTTCACATGTATGACGTATAACCAAGACTGAAACTTGTTTCCATCACCCGCCACTCATTCTTTCCCTTACAAGCGCTGGTAATAACACAACCATTAGAGAGACAAAACTGGATAAACTATTATAGAACCATATCTGGAGTCTGGACGATCTACACTATTAAAAAATTCAATGACAGCAGACTAAGTTTTCATGTGATGTGAGAGTGTTGGACATGAAAGCAACTTGTGTATCAAGTTGTAAAAGACAAAATCTTGAATCAGAGTCAAACAAGGAAGAAAGAAAAGAAAGATAAATGGGATGCAGAATATTCCAAAGCATCTTCCTTACTCTACACTTTCAATAAACCAAACAATAATTCACTTCAAAAAAAATTATATTAAATTAACTTAAGCCACAAAACTAGATAAGATTAAGTCACTAATCAAGGAAGGTTATATCATCTATGATTAGTTAAATCAGGTAAAATAAAAATAATGACTAATCGAAAACTCAAATGTTCTTCACATGCCAGTACTTGTCACATTTGTTAATAACACCAAAATTTCAGGTGGAGAACGAAAATTTCCAAAAATTAGAACAAAAATTCAAGGGAATAAACGAAATTTTGCTACTTTCAATTCACTTATAGAGTAATAAATTGCAATTTCCAGAAAAGAAAAGTTCTTTTTTTGTACCTTGTGGCCAGCGAGGAAGAGGAGAGGGAAGCGAGAAGGGCTTTGGCTCGGACGGTTCCGAATCAAACTCGGAGACTCCTCTGCTCCAGTAAAAACAGTCACACCCAAACCAAAACATCTTGTGGGGAAAATTCAAGATTTTTCTCTCCGAATTCTGGAAAATTAAGAGAAACCCACCAAAACCCACAAGTTGGTTTAGAGTGGGTGAAGCTCAAGTTCGCCGATTTGAGAACTGAAAGGTCAAATCAGCCGATTGTTTATCAAGGAACTCTGTTTCCGCCCCCTCTCTCTCTCTGTTTCTCAATTTGAGGGAAGAGACAAGCAACAAAGCAGAGAGCTTCTCCTCCTTCTATGAATTGATCGACATTCAAGGTGGAGAGAGAGAGAGAGAGAGAGAGTGGAGTTGAAGTTATAATTGCGTAAGAAAGAAAGGTTGATGATGAAGTTATTGGTGTGTGTTTGTTTGAAAAACAAACGTTTCACAATTGCCCCATTGTTATATTAAGATTCAAAATAGTCCCCTCAAAACTGTATTGCGTTTCATTATTGGGCTTTTTGGTAAGCTGTTACAGCCCATAGTATCATACCCAAGTCAGCCCACAGTATAGTTATTTAGAAAAACCCTAGCTTAAACGTATATAAACCTTCTCTTGACCACCATCGAAGAGCTGCTGACTCTGCAACCATGTCGAAGCGAGGTATGATTCTCTTTCCAGCTCTTCTATCACCATCCGTAATGTTAGATCATGAGCTCTTATACATATACATTAGCCTCTTGAGTTGATATATGGGTTTAACATGTCATCTATGTCATTTTCCCACCAGATGATTCTAGATAGACTGTTCTGTTACTTATCTACCATTTGTTTCGTATGTTTGTTGTTAAATAGGAAGAGGAGGAACCTCTGGTAACAAGTTCAGGATGTCACTTGGTCTTCCAGTGGCAGCCACAGTGAACTGTGCTGACAACACTGGAGCCAAGAACCTTTACATCATCTCCGTAAAGGGTATCAAGGGTCGTCTTAACCGCTTGCCATCTGCATGTGTTGGTGACATGGTTATGGCTACAGTCAAGAAAGGTAAACCTGATCTCCGTAAGAAGGTTATGCCAGCTGTCATCGTTAGGCAGAGGAAGCCTTGGCGCCGAAAGGATGGTGTCTTCATGTACTTCGAGGGTAAAGCCTATCTCTATGTTTTCATCTTTTATGTTAATCATGTCTATTAAGGCTGACAGTTTGATCAATATTTGTGATTTTTTGCAGACAATGCTGGTGTCATTGTCAATCCCAAGGGTGAAATGAAAGGTAAGCTAGTGTTTTACAATAAACACCAAGTTGACTTTAGTTTAATGAATCTCTTTGTTTTTTTGTGTGTGTGTGATGATATATATAGGATCTGCTATCACTGGACCAATCGGGAAGGAGTGTGCTGACCTGTGGCCGAGGATCGCAAGTGCTGCAAACGCCATCGTTTGAGTTATCTCTTGAACGTTTAATCTCTCCTCTGTTGAGTATACTTTGTTTTCTTTTGTATTAAGACATTGATCTTGATTCTAGTTCCTATATAAGAACTTTGTTTCTTAGCACCGGTTTGTTTGTTATTATAGTTTGGTCTAACCTTTAATTTTAATCAGATACGTGGACTTGTTCTTCCTCTAGTATAGTTCGGTTAAACCGAAAAATTGAGGCTTCAATTCCTTGAAATGTAAAATTTATATGGTTTGGGTAACGTTACCGACTTACCATAAATATATCGGAGAAAATTACACTCAAACATACTCTTCTCTTCGGCCCGAAATAAACTTCTAAAGCTCGATATGTAATGAGAATTTAGCTAGCCCAACTGCTTTACATCTATATTTATATAAAGGGATAAGCTTTCTTGAAGATTTCATCAAAGTTTAGGTTCAATTGCATCTTGTATTGCAAGAATGTGTGTTACTCCTAAACAATTCTGACATTGATGAAAGACAGAGAAAGCAGACAGATTTTTTTTTTCTCCTTTTTAATTTCACCTTCAAAAAAAAATTGTATATTGCACTATTTGAAAAGATCAATAAACAAAGGATTATTGCACAATCTGAAAGGCTTAAGAATCTAAACGAAGGATTATCCAACAATATTAAATTTAGTAAGTTTACTAAAAAGTTTTAAATTTAGTTTGGAAGTAAGTAATACGTGTTTCCCTTATGGTCAACCCAAAATATAATTATTGACAAATATGAATCAAACTCTTTATGGCAAGAATCGAATAAAAAATGGCTAATCAAAGAAAAAAATTATTTCTGATAGTATAATCTATGTTGACTACTTAACTCGCTCAGTAGAACTTTTAATAAAAAGTCCTACCTAAACCAAAAATACAAATTAATTTAGTTTTTGCTAATTTTCATGTCAGTTGATAGTTGATAGTTGATACTTGATACCATAAACCAAAGTTTTTTTTAGTTAACAACTCCATACACCAGACTTTAACTTTTAAAATTGATTTCTAAAATTGTAAAATATATACAATTTTCAGACAGTAATTAACTATATGCCATAACTCAAAAGAGTTTCAAAAAAAAACTATATGCCATAATTTGTATCTCTTTAATTAAAATAAGAAAACAACATTTGACATATTTTTAACCAAAAAACAATTTTGACTATATTAATTTTCTATTGATAACTTTTGACTATATTATAAATTTTCACCAAATCAAATATACACCAAATATTTTATAAAATATGCAAAAATATTAAGATTTATTCAATTGATTATATCCTAAATATAAGTTAATAACGAATAAGAGAACGATAAATGAAAAAAAAAATATGTAAAGCTAACTATTAAACAAATTTGAGATTTTCGGAAGTAAATAGTATGTGTTCTCTCCCCCTATGCTACATTGCATTTAGTACCGAACAACCACATTAGAAAAGAAATCCAAAAAAATAAATCAATTTTTTTATAAATATTTTACTACAGTTTAACTTTATATACACTACTTTTTAAAAAGTTAAACCAATGAGAATATGTCAATTGTATATAGAGTATCTGAGAATATTTAAATGATATCTCAAATAAAATATGATTATATCTTTCTTTCCAAACTTTTTATATTTTATTTTATAATTAATTAAATTGTTTTAGATCCTCCATTCTATAGTCATGGTAATTCTCTTACAGTCAACCCAAAATAAAAATATAATATTATTGACATACTGTAAATTACAAACCTTTTTATGGCAAGAGTTGAATAGAAAAATTGTACACAAAAAAATTCGAGATCTACAAATAATGCTTATTCGAGTTCTGTAACATTACATAGTTAACATCTATTTTCTTCAATCGACTTATAATAACAGAAAAACAAAATGAGTTTTTTTTTTTTTTTTTTGAACTGAAAAACAAAAACAAACAAACAAAATGAGTTTCACAAAAAACTTTGCAATGTTTTTTCTTGTTGCTATATTGGTTGTTTCCATGTCTAGCCAAAATGTTTTGGGTTCAAGATCAGGTATATACATATATTCTAACAGATATTGCTGTTGATTATTATTTTTTTGTCAAAATTATTTTCACAATGGATGCATGACATGGGTGTGTGTCTATGTGCAGTGATGAGAACACGATGTTTTAACAAATGTACGAGCACATATGGACCGTACGAATGCAGTGTTGACTGTAGGGTAGACCATTTAGGGGATGGGGATTGTGTTCTGGGATTTTGTTGTTGCGACAATGCTTAAAGTTAATTAAACCTCATGTATGAAGCGTAAGAACTAAAGATACCAATGAAATAAAACTTATCATCGTATAATTTGTTTTCTTATCGTAAACCCACAAATCGAGACTGGTGAATAAAACCGGTACTCCCCTTGGTTCAACTAAAAATCAATTATAAGACTTTACCAGATTATCCAACCAAGTCGGGTTAACCGGTAACATATCAATCCATATACAAGGAACCTCTGGTAACAAGTTCAAGATGTCACTTGGTCTTCCAGTGGCAGCCACAGTGAACTGTGCTGACAACACTGGAGCCAAGAACCTTTACATCATTTCCGTGTAAAGGGTATCAAGGGTCGTCTTAACCGTTTGCCATCTGCATGTGTTGGTGACATGGTTATGGCTACAATCAAGAAAGGTAAACCTAATCTCCGTAAGAAGGTTCTACCAGCTGTCATCGTTAGGCAGAGGAAGCCTTGGCGCCGAAAGGATGGTGTCTTCATGTACTTAAAGGGTAAGCATATCGCTATGTTTTCATCTTTAAATGTCGTAAAATGGTTATTTGAAATCGATTTTTGCAATAATGCTGGCGTGATTGTCAATCCCAAGGGTGAAATGAAAGGTAACAACTCATCCAATAGTGTTACTACCAAAATCAATTGATTTTTAGCCTAATGAATCTCTGTGTAATGGATATAGGATCAGCTATCACTGGACCTATTGGGAAGGAGTGTGCTGACTTGTGGCCGAGGATTGCAAGTGCCGCAAACGCCATCGTTTAAGATATCTATTTTGTGTTGTTTGAACGTTTATTCACTCCCTCTTTTGAGGTTGCTTTGTTTCTGTGTTAGACTTGATTATGGTTCCGGTTTTGTTAATTATAGTTTGGTTTGACCTTTTATTTTGCAAGTGTGCTAATCTAATTTAACAAAATACGTGGATCTGTTCTTCCTCTGGTATTTTTCGGTTAAACTTGATATAATTAGTAGGCTATTAGAGATTCAAAAATTGGTGCAAATGTGAATGTGATTAGTAAACATAACTTTGCCTGTAAAACACTAATAAGCATCCAACCGGAACATTAGAGCTTTGATCAGTAGCGGCCTTGAGGGGAGGCCATGTAAGCTTAGTCTTCAGTCTGTACTAGTTTTAGTAAATTATTGGCCATCTATTTACAAATTTTTAAGTAATCTAGTGGTTAATGATGTAAATAAAAAAGGTAGATGTGTTAGGTTCGATTATCTACAAATACTTGTGACATAAAAATATTTTGGCTTTGCATGTTATGATGCCTTGTTTTTTAAATTGCTTCCGATCTAAAATTATTCAGGACCGGCACTGGCTTTGATTCTTCTGAACTTTACAGTAAAGATATCGATTATCTTCGGCCCAAACTTCTAAAGCTTTATATGTAATAAGATTGGTTTGGTTTTGCTCTAACTGGGTCTAAGAAGCTCACACCAGATAATTGATGTTTTTCTTCCAACTAATCATTTTCAAATGTGATTATGGTTTGGTCACGGTTAAAGTTCTAGAAGAACAAGAGATGAAGAAAAAGCGAAATTCAATAACCAATTAGTTCAGAAACTAAATTCATATCTTAAAAGTTGTGAAACAGTACATAAGAAACTAATAGTAAATATACATGAAATGAGACTAGGGACTGCCAAAGAGCATCATCAATTCCGCTTTGTGAACCTTCATCAAACTGTAGGACATGGTGTTATGTGTGTGCAACAGAAAATTTCAGCCAGTAGAAGACGAAATATAAAATCAATGATGTGAAGGTTATGGAAGAAGCTCGATTTACCGAAGTCTTCTTCTAAATTGATAATCAATGGTGGAGTATATTGGTTGTGGCTGTGAATATTTTTCAAATTGGTAAATTAATATTTCTTTCTCCTTTAGGATAAATAAGAAGCAATAAATAGTCCAACAATCTGAGATGAAGTTTGCATTTTATTTTAATGTTTTCACATAAAACATGGTGCAGTGAGATAAGGTGGCTTCAACTGCATAGCACTTAATTTCCTTTACACATTTCTTTCTCTAATGTTTTTAGAAGATTACACACTAAAATAACCAATTTTTTTTTTTTTTCCTTAATTTTTTCTTAAAGTTTCCTTATATTGTATATATAAAAAAAAGAACTTTTAACTAATGACCATCGGACCGTCAACTAGATAGATAAACAGTTTGGAAGGGCAATACCCGACAAATGATTTACCAATACCAAGCCACCAGTTCCTATCATCTGTATCCTACAATTTGCAAAACAAAAAATATGAGAAAGTATTGACTAATTGAGTTGCTCTGTTCACTTATTAATAATTAGATGTGTGACTGATACGTTTCATATTTACATTGTTATAAAAATACAAAATGTAAATTTTAAGAATATTTAGATATTTATGAAAAATCAACTTTAACATTGCAATACAATATTATTCGATTACTAATATACAAAATGACACAATAGTTATTTATATAGACTTTTGACTACTTTGTCAAAGTTTAATATAAATGTCGACTAATAAAATAAGGAAACTGCTTAATCATTATACAACTCAGGAGTATAATTTTGATTTAGCTATGGCAACTAGCCAGACTGGTCCGTTGTACTGTCCATCGACTAGCCAGATCTGAGAAAGACTAAATTTGTCTGATTCTGGTTCAACTATCGGGTCCCAAATATTTATGGTAGCTTGTGCTCTATATATAACTTTTGGGGTATATGCAATGGCGTACTATGAATTTTTTTATACAATTAATCATCAAAACTAAATTGTAAATTTAAAGATTCTATTTGTAGTTTGTTTTTAAGTAGTTACCTCATGTCCCTCCTCGGCAGCATAATAGGGAATTCCCTTGCGAGTACGTGGGGCGTCAGTCACATGCTCCGCCTTATGGGTACTGTTTGGTCAGGACAAGACGGCGGCCCATTTTGATTCAATACCTGCCGTATTTTCAATACCTTCATGTTAGTTATCATATTCCATTTGGAGGTTTGTGCTCTCATAGAAAATTTGATTCTCTTATCAAAAATGGATTTCATAGTCCGTTAAAATAAACAATTGGAGAAAAAAATAAACAATTGGAGAAAAAGAGGATTAGTTAACCTGAAAATTATGATTTTTGAGCAAGGGATTACTGAAAGAGGGCTGGTCGTCTATCTCGATGCAATCTATTGTATCCCCATAAGAACTCTTCCAAATTAAGTAAATAAAAAGTCAATACCAATAGCAGTTGCAATACAAATAATATTAAAATACTAAAAATTTGCTGAGAGAATATATGAATTTTGTGTTTTAAAATAAAATGAATAACTTTTGGTAAGTATAGTTATGACTACATGCATCATCATTGTGAAAGTCATTTTGGATATTATTACGCAGATTGTGATTTATTTGAGAGAGAGAGTGCATCGCAAGTGTGTTAGTTTGGGTTTACGAATAATAAATGTTTTCATCACTCAAAATTATTATTATACTAGGTGGTTGTTCGCAAATTCGCAGATATAAATAATAAATAAAAATATATATTATGTGTAAAATATCGTAAAATTTCAATAGATTTGATATAAAAATAACTGATAAATATTCAGTAATAACAAATGCTATGAAATTGTTTAAGTAATGACCACATTAAATTCTCCAATACATATTATGCATCTTCTTCGATATTTCTTGTTTTTTCTTTATAATTTCGATCTTTTTACTAAACTTTTGCTAATGTTTTTCTAAAGTTTTACATATTTTTCAAAATATTTACTTTCCCCTCTAAATAATAATACAAACAATACAATTAATGAACCAACAATTCATCCTAGATTTTTTTTTTCAATCATAACATTACCTTACTTAAATACAAAACATTTTAAATAAAAGTTCTCACATGTTCCGTTAAATATAATCCATACAGTCTTCAAAACCTAATTATTTATAAATGATATATATGAACATTATAAGAGATTGATAATTATTATAGATACAACTAAATTTTTATATGAATATGAAATCATTATTGATTTCTATAAATTATTTTCTATTCATTATTTTATGTAGCATATGAAGATAAAAAGAACTGATCAAAAATTATTACATTTTCTATTATTTTGAGAATTAGTTACCACTAAATCAGATAATATAGTTATTTTTGGTTCAAATATCCGAAACTATTTCAGATATATTCGTTATTTGAATATCACACAAGATGAACTTCATCTGATATTTAATAACACTTATTAAGTTAAGAAAGTATGGTTTCTTGAAAAAAATTCAAGGCCTTATAATACTAGTTATGCCATCTTATTCTTATACTCTTGTGATATGCTCAGACCTCCTATTGTGGAAACACATATTCGTAAGGTAACACGACCGTCTAGGCCTAAACATACCAACCGAATAACAAAGACTTTTCCACTAAACTTAAATCTTAAAACACAATAAATAATACAGATCATTTAGTCGAGGAAAATCAGAGAAAATTATCAAAAATATATTCATAATACAACTTTTTATGTTTACACTAATCAATTTTATCAACTTTAAAAAGAGTTGATCTTTTAGGGTTTAAAGTTGAGTGTAAAATTGATCTTTTTAACTATGTAAATATCTATTTTGAGAATAAAAGTGAGAATAAAAGTACTAAATTTTTTTATTTTTTAAAGAAAAATATATTTTTGAAAATATCCATTTAGTGGTAGTAAACTTGAATAATAGTATCAAGAAAGTGGTAAAATTGAAAATTCCCAGAAAATCAGTTTCTGTTTGTACCTGAGATATCTACTTAGGAGAGAAAACGAGATGCGTTGCTACTATTTTCATGAAAATCTTGTTTGTTGTGGAACTAAACACAACAATGTCACCCACTCTGCAGTGCAGTCTATTTGCTAACATATGTTTATGTGCGAAGTCGGGCTTTCTCAGGCAAACAGGACAACGCAGATTATTTAAAATACATAGATATGGACCAGTTTTAGATATATGGGCCGAGCCCATTAGTTTCTTCATGAAATCAATACAATCAATAGATCGGTTCATTCATATGTGATATCTATGCCTCAGGGAGCCAAATCATTTTTACAAACCATTTTTACCATTGCAAGTTTCAAATTCGATTTTCTTTACCAACCACCTACCATTTTTCTTTGTTGGTTTTTTGCCACAAATTCTGAGAAGTCTTCAGAAAAGTAAAGTATGGTCAAGAATCCAAAATTGTAGTCGCATTTAAAATTTGCGTTGGCAAGTACTATATATAATATATGTGACCGACTCTGAAGTCTCTGACAAACAAACGTGCAAGACTGAAATATATAAAAAATGCTAGTGGATGGATCTTTTTTGACACTATTAAAACCTGGCCCCTCCCAAATAGAGCAAATCCACAGGTTTTGCCAAATAAAGCAAAATCAGTTTCCAACTAAATTTAAAGCTGTTTTTTCTTATAGCTACAAGCCTACAAGGCTACAACCTACCTCGTACGGATGTTGTCCACGTGGTTCAAATGCGATAGCCGAAACATCGAGGTAACTACGATTTTAACTCTCATGGCTGGACACAACAAGTGACAATTTTCGAAGTTTGTATACTGATGAGGGACCACATCACAGAGATACACACAGGGATACACACATGAATACGTGACGCAATCAGGTAACACGTTCTCGTATCCTTATTAATCTTAACCGTTCGATTGATTGCTTAATAGTGTACAAATGAGACTGTACGTGTTATTAAGGCAATAAGGCACAAGACCCTTTTTTGGCACAAGACAAGACCAAACCCAAAACAATACCAACAAGCCCAATACTTTGTTGTAAACCCATGTGTTTAGGGTTCTCTTACAAGTGTTTCCTATAACTATTGATGTTATGTGTTTTAGCTTTGAAACCTTTTTTGTAACCTTGGCTGCAAACTCTTTTTATGATACCAATCCATCTTTTTTTTTTTTGGGTGTAAATGTTGAGATACCAATCCATCTTGTTATGTCTTGGTGACAAATCTAAAGTCTTTCCCTTTCTTGTTCTTTATATTTCAATAAAGCTCATTGAACTATCTCTCTAGTTTATACATCAATAAACACACATCTCTATCTTGTTTTGAGATTTTCCACACGTGTTTGGTAATTCATTCTCTCTTTATATATATATCTTGTCTCATAACCTTTCAGTTCGTTGTTGCCATTATTTGCAAGTTACAAAATTCAGAAATTTAAATATAATTACAGACTTACAGTCTAACTAGTATATTTTCATATTATTCGGCTAAAAATATATTTTCATGTTGCTTGAAGAAGTTCGAATTTAGCAATAATTTTCCGATACATTTCACTTGGATACTCGATTAAAGACTACTTTCAATTTGGCCGTATTTGTTTTCATCACTAGCTAGTGCAATATGCAATATGAGCGATTCAACCATATACGATTCCAAAAACGCAATTCCCAAAAGTATTTTGAATAAATGAAATATTGATCCAATGGTCACTTATTACAATACAACGCAACCATATGACTATATGAGGCTTGTTTCAACAAAATAACAACCGTTTGTTTGTTTGAAATGAGCTGCGCCACAATAACTGCAGTAATACGAATTATTAGAATATATGGTAAAGTGTCAAATCCAAATTCCGCTAATAAGAAATGTGTGTCACAAGATTAGCTGTCACCAATAATTGACAACATGACCTTATTTTGTCCTTTTGTAATAATAGATCGGTTTAGAGTTACGTTTAAAAACTTGTATATTGTGTAACATTTTCGACTATAACTATTTGTAAATCGGATTCGTATTTGAAGTACTGTATATCCGCATCAAGATCTAAGCACAGGTTTAAACGCTAATGACTCTGTATATGTCTATATCATAAGTGCAACTATGATGCAGATGTATCGATAGTTTTATGAATGATAGTGTTAGGGTTCAATTTTTACTGATATGTATTCGCCTATACTTATGAATTTTCTTCATCTCCATGAATCGTTGGCCTTATTTACCTTTGTCATGTGGTATTTACACATACCCATCGTCAACTTTCTGTTCATTTATTCTTGGCATAGTATACATTTTACTAACGACAAAACTTGTTAGATTATGTAATCTAAAAACTTGTTACCTTTTGTAATCTAATAACTATCTCTAAAAAAAAATATCTCTAACGATATAAATTATTTATTCGTCAAATGATATCAGATAGTCAAGTAATTTTCGAGAACCCAACAAATAAAGTTTTCTGGAGATAGATTACCGTCTCAGTTGTGTATCATAAATTAATAATCATTCCCAAGCTAGTTTTGGATCCGTTTCACAAATATTATGGACTCCAACGTCGTGATCGAATTTTATAAAACGTTGATGTTCCATCTCGAATGATTGTGATTTATCAAAGATGTTCATATATATATATATATATAGATGAGCAGTTACAATTCATTACTCCAAGTTCATGTAGGCAAATATATATCATCCAAGTCTATTCCATTTATTAATTTATTTGTTATTAAAAAGACAAAACAACAGTTCAAAAAGACAAAACAACAGTTCAAGAAACATAGCGGTGAGAGGAGTAAATATTACATTACACAACTACGAAACATGGTAAATAGCTAGATATACCAGCGTACATTTATCGAAATTGTACGATATCATCAAGTTGTCCGTGGTTATAATTAGCCATCATAGACTGACCTTGCTGCTGCGACTGTAGAGGCGGCTGCGAACTCGATTGAGTTATTTGCTTGTTATTGACCGTCTTCCTCTTCTTCTTGTAGCTAACGCCACGAGATTTAGCCTGGAACTCTCTAACCTCCCTGAGGAAAATCCTGACTGAACGTGAGCCAAAAGGGCTAGTCTCTGGAACTGCACCGTGTTCCTCGTAGGCAGCACGGAGACGGCCGATAAGGGCGTCAAGTGAGCCCCAAGCTTGTCGGAGAGGACAGGGACAAGAAGCCGGAGGATTTGGGAGGCCAAAGAAAGCGCAGTTTTGGTGATGGACTTTGGTTTTGCCAAACTGGTCAAGGTAACGGAGAAACTCTAGGACGTGTTCGCCAGTGCAAGACGGTAGAGAGAGCGGTGGACGATGGTTTCTAAGGTATTGGCAGAAAGTGTTCCAATCACGGCGTTTCTGATTCTCATAGCGGCTAGGGGAAGGTGGAGAATGAGAAGAAGGAGGAGGAGGTCGTGTTGAGAGAATGGTATTAGGGTTCTTGTTATTGTGCTCTTGAGAGATCAGATCCATAACTTAAAAAGATATGTATCCAAACTAGGGTTGGAGAGATTAGGGTTCTTTTTCTTGATTTTGAAAGCTTTAGGGCAGAAGAAATTAGGCTTTTAGTACCTCATAAAAAGATGATAAAATTAGGTTTAGTCTTTAGACTTGAAGTGGATGGATAGAGGACTTGAATACTTCCTGGTACTAGTGAGGTAGGTGCTACAAAAAGATGGATTTATAGAAAATTGATGGTGATGGTGTAGTGCAGAAATGGTGAGGCAAAGTGGAACAACCTGCAAAAAAGGAAGAGACCTTTGAAGATGAGAAATATAAGTGGAAGAGATCAAAATTGAATTTCTTTCCTTTTCTTAATTATTACTTTTAATTTCTATTCTTGTCTTTTTGTGTGTTTTCTTCTTTTTTTTTTTGTGCACATACGATCTCATTAATCAGAAAGAAAGGCCTCAGGCCCAAAGTTTACCCATTAAGGGTTGATACAGAACGACGACGTAACGAAAGCTTAGCTGAGGCATCAGCTTCTTTGTTGAAATCGCGAGAAACAAAAGAAAAGGAAATTGAGACGAAAACAGAGGAGATTTCAAGGATGTCGTGGACGATTCCTCTGATTTCCTTAGCCTGCATGTCACCGTGGATTGCTCGAATGAGCGTTCTATTGTCGGAGGACATCCTGAGAGTTTTGATCTCTAGGGTCGCTGCCTTGATGAGGGCGAGTCGCATCGCCATCGCTTCCGCTACCAGAGGAGAGTCTACATAATCCTGCGAGTTCGATCCCTCTACTGCCGTTGTGAAGCCGTGTCCTGTGAAGATCCATCCAAATCCCGCCTGCTTTGTTTGTTTGTTCCACGCTGCATCTGACCGACAGAGAGTTTCTCCCTCTGTCTCCACCGGGTGAGATTTGCTGTTCGTCCCCCTTTGAATCACGTTAGTAGGAGTTGCTTTGATCCCTTGTGCATACGTCCACTCGCGGCCTAATCTTATTGCTCTTGTCGCAATCTCTTCAGGGGGAGAGGTTAGAGCTTCGAAGATTAGGGCGTTCCGTGATAGCCAAATCGACCAGACTACCCAGGGGAGGATGTTGTTGGTGATTCCAGAAGGAGGTAGACAGATGCTGTTTCTGAATTTCGTCAGCACTTCCGGGATCGCTTCATCCGTAGCTATGTGAACTACATCTCTAAGAGGTATCAGCTTCCACACTTCCACTGCAAATGGACATAGGAAGAATGTATGTATTGTTGTCTCCTCTCCCTGACAACGTGGGCATTTAACCTCTGTGTTGATTCCCCTTCTTTGTAGGTTGTCACCTAGAGGTAGAGCTCCTTTTAGAATCGACCAGAGAAAAACCTTCAGCTTAGGTGAGCAGGTGTTTTTCCATACATCCTTCTTCCAGTCGAAGTCTGAGTTTATCATAGCTTCCTGCTGAACATGATCCATCCTTGCTGAGTAATACCCTGACTTTGTTGTATAGGTACCCGAGGAGGTTTTCTGCCAGATGAAAGCATCGGAGGCTCCTGTTTGGCTTGGTTTCAGGCACAGTATCTGAGGTGCTACCGAAGGTAAGATTTCCTGGACTCTTGTCTTGTTCCATTGGAGGTCTGTTGTGAGTAGGTCTGCCACCCTAAGATCAATAACTTCTTCCTGTAGAGGTCCATGCATTTTGATTTGCTCATCGAGAGAAATCCATGAATCTTTCCAGACTTTAGTTTCTAGTCCATTGCCAATAGACTTGCCTAGGTGCGTAATTAGAAGATCCCTGCCATGTAGTATACTTCTCCATCCGTGTGAGCAGCTAGCCGGTAGGGAAACCTCTAGAAAGGATTTACTATGGCAGTACTTCCCTCTCAAAACTCTAGCTAGGAGACAGTCTGGCTTAGTAAGGATGCGCCACGCTTGTTTAGCTAATAGTGCTTGATTAAAAATCTGGATGTCTCGAACGCCTAGTCCCCCCTCCGATTTCGGTTTAGTTATCGTGTCCCATGCCACCCACGACATTTTCCTAGTTCCTTCAGTGTCATCCCACCAAAATCTAGTGAGAACTGACTGAATTCTCTTACACAGGCTTACGGGGATTTCGAAGCAGGACATGGTATGAGATGGGATGGCAGTTAGAACTGACTGCAGCATGGTTAGTTTGCCTGCCTTGGAGAGGAACCTCGTGGACCAGCTGACTGCTTTTTGACGTATCCTATCAACCACCGAGGTGAACAAGTCTCGTTTTCTTCTGCCAAAATGCTCAGGGAGCCCAAGGTACTTCCCAGAACCTCCTTCTCTTGTGATGTTCAAGATTTTCTGCGCTTCTTGTTTAATCTCCTTTGATGTTTTGCATGAGAATGTGATTGATGACTTCGCGTTGTTTATTTGTTGTCCCGACGCTGTCTCGTAGGTCTTAAGGATCGTCCTCAGAGTCTCGCAGCTTGTTGGCGTGGCATAGCAAAAGAACATGGTATCATCTGCAAAGAGCAGATGGTTAACCCGTGGGCTTCCTCTAGCGACTCTTATGCCTTTTAAGGTACCATCTCTTGCTGCATTGGAGCATAGGCCTGATAGAACTTCGCTGCATAGGATAAATAGATACGGAGACAGGGGGTCCCCCTGTCTGATCCCTCTTCTAGGTATAACCGAGCCTTGCACCGTTTCATTAACTAGATAAGAGTAGGTAACTGTGGAGACACATTGGATGATCCACTGAACACATTTAGCATGAATCCCCAGCCTTTGTAGTACTTGAGCTATGAAACCCCATTCTAGTCGGTCATAAGCCTTCGACATGTCAGTTTTAACTGCCATAGTGCAATTTTTCTCTGCTGTAGACGTTTTGAGATATTGTAGAACCTCGTGGGTTATGAGGATATTGTCTGTTATAGCTCTCCCAGCTACAAACGCAGATTGGTTCTCAGAAATGATTAGCCCCAAGACTGATTTCAACCTTAGAGCCAGCACTTTAGAAATAATCTTATAAAGCACATTGCATAGGGCTATAGGTCGAAAGTCTGCAACTTTCTTTGCTTCTGCGTTCTTCGGTATTAATCTAACATGGGTATTGTTGATCGTTGTAGAGAGCTCACCCGTGAGGAAGAACTGTTGGACTTCTGCTACTACTGCTGGTCCCACGACTTGCCAGTTTGAGTGGAAGAAACTGGCCGAGAAGCCGTCTGGTCCGGGGGCTTTATCCGCATGTATCGCAAAGGTAGCTCGCTTTATCTCTTCTGGTGTTGGTTCCTTGATTAATAGCTCGTTTTGCTCTGTGGAGATACACGGTTTTAACGCCTCATTTACTGCAGAGGAAACTACATAGCCCGGCGAGTCGAAGAGCTTCTCATAGAAGTCGCAAATAACAGCTGAGATTTGATCTTCTTCGAAGCTTGGGGTTCCAGCTTCGTTCTCCATCACTGAGAGTCGGTTTCTTGTCTTTCTGCCTTTGGTTATAGCATGGAAGTACCCCGTGTTAGCGTCTCCCAAGGTAAGCCATAGCTGCCTGCTCCTCTGTCTCCAAAACTCCTCCTCCATTTTATAGGCTAGTAGAAGTTTAGTGTTTATGTCTTGGATAAGGGTTTCTTCTGGGATCGGGTTTGACATGGCGGTATCTAGTTGAGATTTTAGCTGTTCCAGCGTTCTATTGCTCTTCTCATGAAACTCTTTGCTCCATTTGCAGATGGCCTTCCTACAATGTGAGAGGCGCTCTTCTACCTGCAGATCAGCGTACCTGTCCCAGGTCTCTTGGATGATCTTTTTGACTTCTTGATTGTCCCTCAGTCTTCTATCATATCTGAATATTCTAGTTCCTGTTCTTCTTTTAGTATCCAGAAATGAGACTAGAGGACGATGATCTGATCCTTCGTATTTCAGGTACTGGCACCTATTAGAAGGGAAAAGATCAGCCCACTCGGTGTTGCTCATTGCCCTATCCAATCTGCATTGTACCAGATGGGACCGTCTCTGACCCCTCCACGAGAGGAAGCTTCCATGGTGCTTGAGATCATACAGATCATTGCGACCAATGAAGGTTCTGAATGCGACGAAAGTGCCTTCTGCTCGACTGGGGCCCCCACATTTCTCTTCGTTGTTCACTATTTCGTTAAAGTCGCCAGTGAGGAACCAAGGTTCTCCTATTGGGGGTCGGAGAGTGGACAACTCATTCCAGAGGATATATCTTTTTGTGTGATCTGGCTCGCCATATACAAAGGTAGCGTAGAAAGACTTCCCTTTTGTTATAATTCTTGTGTGGATGAAGTTCTTCGTTGATTGTAATACTGTGAGCTCCACTTCTTTCTTCCAGAGCAAGAAAAGACCTCCTCCAGCATTTATAGGGGGAACTGCGTGGTGATGCTGTGGTTGGAACCACTCGAGCTCTTTGAGGACCATGTCTGTCTCGTTTTTGGTCTCCGATAAGAAGATAACATCAGGGGAGTTTTTCCGATGTATCTCCTTTAACCGCTGGACTGTTGCGGGGTTCCCCAGCCCACAACAGTTCCAGCTTACCACGACTAAGGAGCCGGGTGTGGAGATGGCCGAAAATCCCCTTTCTTTCTTGCCATTGCTGGGATCAGGTTGATAGGAGGATTAAGGCCCGTCGTAGATTGGACTCTGCTTGTACTTCCTTGTCGTTGTCTCGCTTGATTCTGGCTTTGAGATTGATTTGGTGAGGCTCCCGTCCTTGCAGGTGATCTTCTAAGTTGAGACATTAAGACTTTCTTTGAGCTTGCTCCTGTGAGGACATTAGGACTAACCACAAGCGATTTCAGTTTTGCAGGTCTCCCCCTCTTCCGTTTCTGTGGTTCAGTCATTCCCTCCCTTCTGGTATTTTCCTTTAGTTGTGGGGAGGTATGTGAGTTGCCTACTCCACCACTGTCGATATAGAGGATCTGATTTGCTGCAGGGGGGTGCACCTGACTAACTGGTGGAGGTGTTCGGGATCTTCGCGGCGTCTCCTGATCTCTGAGGGTAGGTATTTCAGAGGTAGTGACATCTCTTCTTCTGTTTATAGGTTGAGACGTTGCTAATTGAGCTGTGCGAATGATTCTTGCTGCAGTCTCCTCAGTTAAACCTCTACTGTCACTCGCTATCACCCTCCTCTGGCGGGCTGCTGCTTCAGTTGGGTCTGCGCAGCTGAGATACTGCAGTGTGACTTCATGGAGTTGATCCATCACTTCCTCCTGAGTAGGAATTTGCACCCCTCTCTCTTCCTCAGTTGGTGTTTCCATAATTCTAGCAGGAGTGGAATTTAGCTGGGGTAGGTTGTTGTCTATATGCGCCGTCCTGTTTGTTTGCTCAGGTACATGTCCCTTTGCTCTCCACTCCTTCATCTCTTTAGGAGGGAAAGGTGTACGTCTATGGCTTGATTCATAGGGGTGATGGCGTCTGTTATGGACATACTGTGGGGAGGTGTTTTGATAGGTATCATTCCTCATCGTTCTGTCTCTCCCTCTCGCTTCAGCAGGTGGATCTGAGCTACGTCGGTTTACGGGTGGGGGGACCCGTGTTTGCTTCGTGCTCACTCTGTCTCCATATCTTCTTCCATGTCTATCTACCCTCTGCTGGAATGGTCGGGCTTCTGATACTTCTCTGCTCTGTTGACCTTCCGATTGCGTTTGGGTAAGAGAGTACTGGATATTGTGTTCGTCGTCTTTCTTTCCTCTTTCCTTGTCAACTTTCTCATCTGGTGTTGTAGGGCAGTGAGAGGGCAGATGGGAGAGAAGTCCGCAGTGGGAGCAGTGATTCTCCAATCTTTCATACTCCAGGTTAATCTTACATTCCTCACCAGTATCAAATTCTATAATTGTCTCCGTTATCAGCGGTTTCAGGGCATTCACCATTACTCTTACTTTGGCCGATGTTTTGGTGATTTCATGTGTGTCGTATGCTCCAAGCTCTCTCCCAATGCTGCGTACCATGCCTTCTTGCCAGAAGTGTAGAGGGAGCCCTTTGATGCGCACCCAGAAAGGGATTATTGATGGGAAGGCTTCAGATATGATTGGCTCCCAGCGCTGCAGGATTATCATCCAGTAGTTGAAGTGATAGGGCCTGTTGTCCAGTACTCTTTGGAGGTCTCTTTCTGTCTCGAACCTGAACTGGAAACAGTTGTTCCCAATATCGGACCCGATTACCCTACCCTGAATGTCCCATTTGCGAGGTAGCGAGGGTATGAGCGACCCTATCCTCTGTTCAGAAGGGTTTGTCAAACGTCCTATCAAGGTGAGAGCGTTTTCTCGGACGAGATCCGTGGTATCTAGAGGTGGAGCTCTGATTCTCCTGACATTTGTGTCTTGGCTTACTGAGACAACCCCTTTGCCTTTCTCTGCAGTCGTGAAGCGACGCTCCATTGATTCAGAAGCAGCAACGTATCAGGGAGGGTTCGTCGTTTCAAGTGAACTAGGGTTGTTGATTAGGCGTAGTAATCGTGTTCTGGAGGAGTAGTAACACTCGTCGACTCCGAGAACCTCTGCAACCCGATGGTTAGGCGTAGTAATATCTGGTGGAAAGTGTTGAGAAGTAGTTCAAACGGTAGCTCTCTCCTATACGAAGTGGAACGAGTGTGCACCAGTTCCAGATTCTCAGTGAGATGTTGCAGATCTAAGATGCAGGCGTTTGAGCTTTGGTTGAGGTTTGAGTGAAGAGTGGTGGAGGATGCTGGTTTCGGTAAAGAACTAGGGTTGCCCTTGCAACTAACCAGCGGTTCTTTTAGTGTATTACTAAAAGCGGTAAGCCTTACGTGAGGTCGCCATCATGGGAAAGAGTGTAGCAAGCTATAATGTCAACTCCTCGTCGCTCGTGCCTGGGAGAGAAATCTCGACCAGCTTCCTCTTCATGACTGAGTGATGTATTTGTGTGTTTTCTTCTTTTCTATTAGAAAAATACTTAATTTCACTCCTAAGGTAAACTTATGAATTCACCTATTTCCTTATTTCAATAATATTGCCATAAATGTTAATGTCACATAAATAAATAAATAAATTATAAATTACAAAAGAAGTAAACTTTAAATCATAAATTCTAAATTCGAACCCTAAACCCAAATTTTAGATCTTAAATTTTAAACCAAACCCTAAACCCTAAATCTAAATCCTAAATCCAAAATATATACCATAAATCCTAAATCTAAATTTAAATCCTAGACCCTAAACTCAAACCATAAACCCTAAACCCAAACTTTAAACTTTAAACCCAAACTCTAAACCCTAAATTATAAATCTTAAATCCAAACTGTAAATTGTAAACCCAAAATTTTCAAATACCTTTGGGTTAATGATCATCAAATGTATTTTCAAATACATTTTTGGGTATAGAGTTCGGGTTTATGGTTTACAGTTTGAGTTTAAGGTTTAGGATTTAGGGTTTAGAGTTTGGATTTAGGATTTATGATTTGGGTTTGGGGTTTATAATTTGGGTTTAGGGTCTAGGATTTAAATTTAGATTTAGGATTTAGGGTATATAGTTTGGGTTTAGGGTATAGGTTTGGGTTTAGGGTATAGGTTTGGGTTTAGGGTTTGATTTAAAATTTAAGATTTAAGATTTGAATTTATGGTTTGAATTTAGAGTTTATAATTTAAAGTTTACTTTTTATAATTTATAATTTATTTATGTGATATTAATATTTATGGTAATTTGATTGAAATAAGAAAAAAAGTGAATTCATAAGTTCCCGAAAAGTATCATTCTTTCTATTATAGGGAGAGTAGATGGATAGCAAAATTCGTTAACAGTTGCTCAAATATATAGCTGAAAAAACATTCTAAGCTCACTTATAGCGTGAAAGAGAAAGAGATATAAGTCGCCAGACTGATCATCAATAATCACAAATTTCCATTTAAGACACACCACAGGAAGAGAAATAGGAGAAGGTGTTACACAGTGTATAGAAAGATGACTTTGTTTAGGTAAAAGAGAGAGACGGTGAGTAATGGATCAACTGGAGTAAATTAAGAAACGCAAATCTTTTCGTGATTTTCTTATGTCCATATTTTCAATACTTTTTTAATTAATAATTGATTCCTGACCAAAGTTCACATGTGGAACAATTGTGTATATTGCTTATCTAACTTTCACATTTATTTTCTGAAAAACAAAAAAAAAACATGCTTTTACTAGAACATACTACTTTAGTGATTTATCACAACCAATAATTGTATATTTATATTACTCCTATTCATTTGCATGCTTCATTTGAATTACTGTTTTTATTGGGAATGTGATTTTACACATGTGATTCAAATCACTCAAAGAAGCATATTAAACCATTAAAATATGTAGTTTCACAAATGTGATTTGGCTGAAATGTGTGGTATATTTCAAACCAATCAATTAGTTACTAAACATATGATGCAGGTCAAAAAGTATATACTAATCTAGCTTATTATTGTTTACTTTTTCTATACAAATTCTTAGAAACGACCGGCTTAATAACATATTTCCCCACTCATGAAATCATGGTTGGTATTAAGAATCTAAGATGTAAGGTTTGTTCCTGTTTCGGCTTATAGGTTTTGATCGATAGATCAACTTCACTCATTAAACAAAAATCTGCCAAAACATCATTGATTTACTTGGCTAATAAATTCAAATCGTACTTTGGTAGATAATCCTCAACAAAAAAGAACTAAAATGACTATTATCGAAGTGTTAATTAATGATAAAATGTGTTTGCAATCTTTTTAATACCAAAGCTATTGAAATCGAAGAATGAACCAGTACGTACTTCTGAAGATGACATATCAAAAGCATTAATTGATATATGCTTCTCTTGCTTGATTGAATTTTCCAATAAAACAAAATTCTGGCTACATATAAGTATTTACTATATAGTATAGGATATTCAAGTATTGGAAAATACTAGTGTCTAGATTTTTTTTGGCTGATGGTTTACTAGTGTCTAGGTTTTCTTGGGCAAAACTATTAGTGGACGGCTTTGCGGATCAAATAATATTTTTTGGAGTAACATATTTGTTATAAAATGGAAATTGCAGGTCATGTATGGATATGATGAACGTTGTAAACATCCAAAGCAGTTGACTGAAGCTCCTTGGCTTCAATATGAGTAGAGTTTAATGTTCAAAAAGAAAAATCTATAATATAATGGGACAGTGTCTTCACTCCTGGTGCGCCACGTCAGCAGATATGTGGGCCCCACACCTATTTTTTTTTATTGACGTGTTTGCTATGGGCTTCTCTGAGACCGGCCTGTTACCGTCTTCCTGGGCTTCTCTGAAACCTTCGTCCCAGAGCGCTTTCTCTTCTGGCGTCTCCCCATTTTTCACATCCTCTGACGACGAAACGCCTCCTAATATTTCTTCTCTTTTCTTCTTCGAGATCCTTCATCGACTGAACGTCGCCGTACACGATCGTCTTCATTACTTGATCTCTTCGACTTCTCCAGACACGTTATGTCGACGAAACGATATATCTCCCTAAAACGCTTTCTCCAGGCGCCTTTATATAGCAGTCGTCGAAGGTCAGGTACTAGGTGCCTCTTACTTTTTCTCCTCCACTATTCTCTCGTGTGACTTTTTAACCTCTGTTCCGAAAATGTCTTCTTCTGCTCCAATTTCGACTCTCTTCGCTTCGGACGAACTGGTCAGTACGTTGTTGGGCGCTTCATCGCTTTTGGGATTCGTGGAATGAATCTGATGTAAGCCAATCTATCAACAATCACTATTAAATCAATTATCGATCTCTGGTTAGCTAATCACCTAATTTTCTTTTAGGGTTTCTAATCACCTAATTTTTCTTATGGGTTTTTTGTTGTACATATGAAGTTTTTTGTTGTACAGATGAAGAGAGAAATTGAAACGATGAAGATGATGCAGTTCTTTCAGACCTCTAAATCCAATCTCTTGTCTGTGTTATAAAGGAAAGAGATCGTTCTCTTTGCAATTTTAAATTAGGTAGAGTTGGCTCCTTTATTCACCTTTATGAGAACAAAGTTTCATTCTTTTTCTTATTTCTTTTCATGGAAATTGCAGAAGAGATAGTGGACGCCTTAAAAGACTTCAAGGCTTGGTTTGATATCCTCACTATGAATACAAGTGTAAGTTCTAAGTTTCAAACTTTATAAGCTCTTGTGTGTTGTTTTTTTTGGTTTTGGAAACTCATACAAATGTGTATATGCATAAAGAAAATGGCGACTCGGAAGCTGCTGAATTATTGGAAGCTAAAATCAGGAAATTGAAGCATGAGTATGAGAAGCTTGCCCCTGAGAAGAAATGCGAGGTATCTGATCTCTTACGAGTGAACGGGTTCGCTAGGACTCAGTTCAAGTGTATCAAAAGCGGGTTTACTGATAAGTTAAAGAGGAGAGACAATGAGATTGCTCAAGCGAACATGAAGATTTCGAGTCTTGCGTCTGATCAAGAGCAGCTTTCGGTTAGCTAATCTTGTGAAGAATCTTGAGAATGATGAGATTATCTCGAGCTTGAAGCCTCTGACGAATCTGATGTAAGCCAATCTCTCAACAATGACGCTTAGATCAATTATCGTTTTCGATCTCCCGAACTCAAAAGCTTAATACCAACAGGAGACGGAGAAAATTGCGTTGACTTTCACGACAGCGAACAAAAAAAAAACAGACGCCGACCTCACCATTTACTCAGAATCAGACAAGATTTAGATTCGAATCCCAACTATTTTTAAGCCCAAAAATTTCAGACTCAGTTTTTGCTTTCTCTTTATATTGACATAAAAAATATAGCAAGTTCTTTTTGGATCGACATCTACAGATATTTTTTTTGGGTCACTTACAAATAAATACTAACAAAGTCCATTATAAAACTATAAAACTTTTGATCAAAAAGAAAATCTATAAAACTAAATAATTTTGATATTGCATTCTTCTTAAAAGATCACAATTTATTAGTTTAAAAACCAGTAAATTACAAAAAAAAGATTGACAAACAGTAAATAACGATTCTACATTCTTGAAACTAATTATGGGTTAAATAAATCAGAAAACAAACTTTTTTTGGTTCGAATAAGTTGTTAATTTTTTTAAACAGATTTTTTTTTATCTTTTTCCTTTTACTTTATTTATAAATACACTAACTACTATCTACGTCAGCAATAAGCAACCACATTAACCTCAGCTTTTGCAATAGATATCCCTTTTAGACCTAATGGTCGATTAAAAATTTAAAATAGTACAGATATAAAAACATAAAAATATCAACACATATACAGATCAAATTCTAATGCACGCAAACTACTTCAAATAACAGTGGACACAAAGAAACAAAATGCATTTTGATTTCTCCGTGTGCAGGCATCCTGATGTTTAAAAGATAAATCAAACCTTCCAAAACGAACGAACGTTAGGTGCACGTCTTTTACATTTCCGCGACTTATTCAACGCCCAAAATACACAGCTCCCTCCTAAGCCCCCGCTCAAGTTTATTCATAACATTACTAACATGGCTTCGACTTTCACAAATTCTGAAACGTCTATCAAAATCCTTACAAACACTACCAAACACATCAACAACGTATCCGGCCCCGCGCTTGCGCGGGGGCTATGGCCCTAGTATATTAGAGTTAAGTAAGAGTGGTATTAACTAAATAATGATGTTTTTTGGTGAGAGCTCTTGGTTCCATTTAATAGTAGACATGCTTTAATAATCCCGCGCGGTTTGGCTTCGCATTTGAGAAAGTAGCTTGAAAACATTTTGTAACGACTCGGAATAAAAATGATTTTGAGATATCAGGTATCAATAAGGTCGACATTGGCCCATTGTAGATCAAAATGGATTTTACATTGGGCCTATTTAGAAAGATTTCAGTTCTATTGGGCTAGTCGTATCAGTTAAGGGCCCGTTTTCAAGCTAGATAAGTTCATAAAGTTAAACTGTATTTAAATTTAAATTGGACAGAAACTTATAATTCGAGTTAAAACCTACTGCCTAGTAGTAGTTGACAAAAAAAAAACCTACTGCCTAGTAGTAGCCACCAAACTTTTTTTTTTCAAACTTCAAATATGCATATGGAAGAACGAAAGCATTTCGTCATTTCAATTACTAACCATAGTCATTAGATGGCATAGCTGTTAAGTAAAAGTCATTATAGCACTTTGTTTAAGAGATTTTAACGATGATATGTTAACATCAATATCCTCCACTAGAAGAGAAGAAATAAATATCTAAGGACTAACCCTCCAAGTGGCCCCAAAAAATCTACAACGAATATGCGAACTTTTTAAACCAATCCGGTTTATATCGGTTAAACATCGGTTAACATCTCAATGATTCTAGAGATAAGACAGTGTTACCAATCTTCTTCACTCTGCAACACCTCTCACTTTTACACACACCATGGTTTCTCTCACAGCAACCATTCTCAAATCCTCACTCTTCTCACCATTCACACAATCCACAACCCACGGGTTCCCCACCAACCCGATTACCCGACGACGACACGTCACTCTCCCCATAACCGCCAACGTGTCTCGCAAACCGCAAAACATGATCCCCAAAAACCCGCCGGCGCGCCAAAACCTCTACCAACCCTTCCGCCCGCCGTCCTCCCCCGTCCCGCCGCAATTCCGCTCCCTCGACTCCGCCGGAAAAATCGAGATCCTCGCCGGACGACTGGCCCTCTGGTTCGAGTACGCCCCCCTCATCTCCTCCCTCTACGCCGAAGGCCTCACCCCTCCCAACATCGAGGAGCTCACCGGAATCTCCAGCATCGAGCAGAACCGCCTCATCGTCGGCACTCAGGTCCGCGACTCGATCTCCCAGTCACTCCACGAGCCGGAGCTCATCGCGGCGTTCGACACCGGCGGCGCCGAGCTTCTCTACGAGATCCGCCTCCTCAGCACCACGCAGCGAGTCGCCGCCGCGACGTACATAATCGATCGGGGCTTCGACTCGAAACGCGCGCAGGACCTGGCGCGTGCGATCAAGGATTACCCCAGCCGGCGCGGGGACGTCGGCTGGTTGGATTTCGATTACAATCTCCCCGGAGATTGTCTCGCGTTCTTGTATTATAGGCAGAGCAGAGAGAACAAGAACCCCTCGGAGCAGAGGACGTCGATGCTCCAGCTGGCGTTGGAGGCGGCTGAGTCTGAGAAGGCGAAGAAGAAGCTGGAAAGAGAGTTGAACGGAGGTATTTAAGTAATTTCCGGTTAAAATCGTAACGAACTTTTAAACCGCGTAACAGAATATTAAACCGGTCGGTTTACTAATAGGGGAGGAAGAGGAGAAGGTGAAGGTAGAGGAAGTTAAAGCGGTTACGATTCCGGTTGTGAGATTAAAGTTCGGTGAGGTGGCGGGAGCGAGCTCTGTGGTTGTTTTACCTGTTTGCAAAGCGGAGGAAGGTGAGAGGAACGTTGTCGAAGCTCCGATGGACATTAACGCGGGAGGGGACTTCAAGGTTGTTGAGGCGGAGAGAGGGTGGAAGAGATGGGTGGTTCTTCCGTCGTGGAAGCCGGTGGCGGCGATCGGGAGAGGCGGGGTTGCGGTTTCTTTCAGGGATGATAGGAAGGTGCTGCCTTGGGATGGGAAGGAGGAGCCTTTGCTTGTGGTGGTGGATAGGGAGAGGAGTGCGGTGGAGAGTGGTGATGGGTACTATCTTGTGGCGGAGGAGAATGGGCTGAAGCTGAAGAAAGGATCGGTGTTGAAGGAAGGGAGTGTGGAGAAGAGTTTGGGAGTGGTTCTTTTGGTGGTGAGGCCGCCTAGGGAGGATGATGATGATTGGCAGAATAGTCATGAAAACTGGGAATGAGTGTAGAATCAAATACCCATGTTGTGTAATAGAATCATTTGAGGCATGATATGTATAATTTTTGGGCAAAGGTTGGAACTTTTTGTTTTTAAGACACAATCAGAAGGAAGAAACAGAGCAAAGATTTTCTCCTTAGTTTTGGTGAATGTTTATTAACCAAGCGTGAACCTTGTTACGTTAACCGCATGTTTCACCAATATGTCTACAACAGTTTGGGACCTGAAACTGAATCCAACCATTTCACACATTCTTAACAGAGATCAAACAACGAAGAACTCGGTCAAGCAATTAGCATTCAGCTGCATAAAGAAAAAAATATATCAAAATTACAACTCAAATAGCATGTATTTTCAAGAACTGGAGCAGATTGGCGAGATATATAAACAACAACAAAAATTGCTTACTTGGATCCATTCATCAGTGAGCCCAAACAACAGGCTTTTGACAGCAAAGTAGGATACAACTCAACTTCCAAAATCCGAACAATGGGCTTCGGCCTTTATTAGGTAAGTGTTGGTCTATTTCCACCAGTTACGACTTATGAATTTCTCAAGGACAAGAAAGCAGCAAATTAAAAAGAAAGAAAAAAAACACATAAAAGATATGTAAACTGCAAAAAATTTATAATAACCATGTACAGTATAAGCTATTAATTAATTCAATCTCTTTGGCTATCCAATTATTAATTTTAAAATGGTATGGCAAGAGTATTCTATTATTCAATAGCAACAAACTGATCATTGATCTCTTGTATGTCCTTGTTTAGATATTACCTATTGGGTGATGTGGTTTGATATAACTATTCATATTCTCTCGTCACTAAATTAATGAACTTCAAAAGAAAACACTATTCTCATTTTAATACATTAACACAGTCTAGATATTATATTATATTGTTTTTATATTCAAGAAAACCTTATGATTCAACTTTCGAAATAAAAATTATTGTAATGGGAAAACGATCGTGCGCCCCATTTGTTGAACCTCGGCGCTCTAGACCCTACACATCAATTATAACGCTAACTTAAAAAACTATATAAAATGATGATAGGTTTAAGGAAAATTATCTTTTGACCAATCAAAAACTTAATGTCAGAATAAGAACTAGATTTTGACCCGCGCTTCGAAAGCGCGGATATTATTTTTCACTTTTATAAAATATATTATTTGTTTGTAATTATTGAATTTATTTATTTTAATACAATTTTCTTTATAATAAATTCGACACATAGAGTATCTTTGATAAACTATGTATTTCTCTAGTTTTGTTTTATTCGCTCTTCAATCAACATATTTATTTGGTTTGTTGTTAAAATAAATGATTATAGACTTTGATCTCCGCACCTCCGCGGATGTATATTTTTAAAAATATGATGATATTTGTTTTTCATGTAATTATTAGGGTTTGGCAAAATGAATCCGAATAACAGAACTGATACCAATCCGTAAATATAGTACCAAACCTGAACATAAATTGATTAAATATTCAAATTATTCAAAATTTTGTTAGTTAGAGAACCGAATCGGATCCGAACCAAAGTATTCGTGTACCTGAATTTATCTAAAAATAGATTTATATACTTATATATTAATTATTTTTATATTTAACGTATATAAAACATCAAGAATGGTACTTTTAAATTGGTTTAAAATACTTGAAAATATATATAGATAGTCAAAAACAAATATCTGAAATAGTTAAAATATACTCAAATCACCAAAAATACTTAAAATAATTATTGATTTTGTATCCAAATTTCTAAATCAAATCAATTGATATGTTAAGCTTAGGTATTCTGACATATATTATTTAAATTTATAGGTAATATATTACTTTATTTATATATTTTGAGAAATTTTAAGTATATAGTGATTTAAAACTTTAAAAATAATTTAAATAGGTTATCCAAACCCAAACCAAACCCGCAAAGATCTGAATCAAACTCAAACAAAAATTTAGAAACATCCTAATAGGACTGAAACTTTGACCTCGAAAACCCGAAACGGAAACCGATCAGAACCAAACCCGTATGGATGTCTGAAAACCCATCCTTAGTCATTATTATATATCGTATAATTTCATCATATAATTAATCGTATTTTATATGTACCATCATATAAGTTATCATATAATTAATAGTATTTAATACGTATCATTATATAAATAATTACATATATTATATTTTAAAAACTTAATATGGAATATAAAAACCATAATTTGAGTTGGTATTTCAAATTGGGCTTTGTATTGTATTTTTCTTATATATATTGAAAATATTTTTTTATAATGGACTTAATAACTTAAGCCCATTACTTTTTCTATTTAATACTAATATCTTTGTTTCCAAACAATTTTTTTTTAAAAGACTACAATCAATGTTTCCAAACACAACAAATGTTTTAATACTCTTATCCAAATATCCAAACACACCGAAATTGTACTTCAGCTTTAATAAGATAGATACGTCGATCAATACCATTAAAAACGTATATGTTTAACGATCTTCTATGGACTATGGTTTAAGTTTTTTTGGTATTCATGAGAACTCTGGTAATGTTAAGTAATTCAATTAATGATATATACAAAATTGGTCTTACGCATTATTGTGACAAAATTTCTGTCAAAATGTGAACTATACTAATCTTCTTACAAAAGAAAATATCGATCGTAATAAAACCTAGAATGCATATTCTAATCCTATATGGAATAAGACTTTTGCCTAAGTATAAAGTATGTCACTCTCTCAAGACTCCAGCCCTTGGTTGGGTGATTTGTTTTCCCTTTTGTATAGATAATTATACGGTATATTATATTAATTTATATCTACATATGCTTACATTACATCTTTTCTCTTATTTTTTTTTTAAATCCTTTCTCTTTCTTGCTTAGCATCATTCTTTTTTTTTTTTTGAGAAAAGCTTAGCATCATTCTTTGTCGTGTTCTTTTATATTTAACCTTTCTGTGTCTTGTGTTTCTCACAAAACTTTGTAAAGTGTTTTAAAATCAAGATCTGAAAATCTTATCTCCTCTATTAGAATCTGCTAATCTTCTCGTTTCTAAACAATCACTTATATTTCTATAGGGCTTCACTTTTGGAATATATAATCAGATACAACCTCGTAATTAGGGTTTTAATGGCGAATCCATGGTGGACAGGACAAGTGAATCTCTCCGGCCTCGAGACGACGCCGCCGAGTTCCTCCCAGTTAAAGACACCAGATCTCCACATCTCCATGAACATGGCCATGGACTCATCAGGTCATAACAACCATCATCATCATCACCAAGAAGTCAACACCAACAACAACAACGATGAAGACAGAGACAACTTGAGCGGCGAGGACCACGAGCCACGTGAAGGAGCCGTGGAAGCTCCCACGCGCCGACCACGCGGACGTCCTGCTGGTTCCAAGAATAAACCAAAGCCACCGATCTTTGTCACGCGTGATTCCCCAAACGCTCTCAAGAGCCATGTCATGGAGATAGCTAGTGGGACTGACGTCATCGAAACCCTAGCTACTTTCGCTAGGCGGCGCCAACGTGGCATCTGCATCTTGAGCGGTAACGGCACGGTGGCTAACGTCACACTCCGTCAACCATCAGCGGCTGCCGTTGCAGCTCCCCCTGGTGGTGCGCCTGTATTGGCCTTACAAGGGAGGTTTGAGATTCTTTCTTTAACAGGTTCTTTCTTACCTGGACCGGCTCCACCTGGATCCACCGGTTTAACCATTTACTTAGCCAGTGGACAAGGTCAGGTTGTTGGAGGAAGCGTGGTGGGGCCATTGATGGCAGCTGGTCCGGTGATGCTAATAGCGGCCACGTTTTCTAATGCGACTTACGAGAGATTGCCTTTGGATGAGGAAGAAGCAGCTGAAAGAGGCGGCGGAGGAGTGGTGCCAGGACAGATCGGAGGCGTAGGTTCCCCGCTGAGTAGCGGTGGGGGTGGAGGCGACGGGAACCAAGGACTTCCGGCGTATCATATGCCCGGAAATCTTGCTTCTAATGGCGGTGGAGGAGGACAGATGAGCGGCCAAGAAGCTTACGGTTGGGCTCAAGCTAGGTCAGGATTTTAACTTTGGTTAAGATGGCTTTTTATTTACAGCAGTTAACAATAAAGAATTACGTTGATGTCTCTTATGATAATGATGATGAAAACTAGTTGCTGCTAGTGAGCTTTATAGTGTGTGCGTACATTAATATTATGTTCTCTCTTGACTATGAATATTATTTGCTAAATTTCACTTGTGTGTTTTATGATCTTTTATTATAAGTCTTTTTTGGATTCTTCATTTGTTATTATAATGAAGTTATTTGTGCATATTTGTGATGTGATTCATCCATAGGGTCGGCCATGATTTTCCATATATATATGAACTAGTTGTTTTGCCCGCACATGCGGGCATAATAATTTTCAAAAATAAATATATTATCAGTTCAAATATAATTAAAATAACTTATTGATCATACATTAAACATATTTAATGTGTACAAGTTTATATGGTAACATAAATACTTTTTATTATGTAACATAAACTTAAAAACACTAATGATTTTGATAAAAATATTTAGTAATAAATCAATATTAAACTATTTTTATATGATATTTTTTCAATATAATAAAATTATATTTGATTGCGTAAAATAAATCTTAAACATTATTATATAGGTATTTATATTTTATAATTTAGAACTATTTAAAAATGTAAAATATTATTTTGAATAACCCAAATAAAATACTTTTATACAATGATAATTATCAAATAAATGAAATTTGCTTTTAATATATGGTTAATTGTATATTAACAAATATAATTATTCGTTAACTTAATAAAGACTTTAAAACATAATATAAATTATTTTAGATAATAATAATTACCAAATCAATAAAATTCGTTTTTAATTTATGGTTATTCATACATTAATTTGATTTTAGTTTCTGGTTAATTAATACAAATTATTTTTAGATAATGATAATTATATAACCAAATAAATTTATTTCTAAATTATGGTTGATTATATATTAATTCGTTTTTTTAGTTTATGGTTAAGAATACATGAATAAATTTAATTATTTATTAGATGCACTAATAAATCATTAGGCAAAATTCTAAAAATATGATAAATAAGAAAATTACCTAAAATCATGGAGAAAGTGACAACTAAGCAAATTTACTTCTCAAATAATATTATAGATAGCGCACTATATATTGGACAAAATATCGGATTATGCATATGTGTGTCAACCTTCTGAACAAAACATCGGATTATGACCCGATAAAGGGCAATACGATCACGTAAAATACGTGTTTAAGCTACGCAAATCAGACTACATTTATGTCATATTAACGAAAAGATTAATTAACTCCTGTTCCAGGAGTTTAGTTCGATACCATATACTGACAAACAATTATTTTATTATTTTCAGTTATGAAATTTTGGTCCAGTGATTTATTTGATGGTAAACTCACATAAAATATCGTTTCCGAAATCATGATAGGATGCTAGAGTGAAACGATCAAATGAAATTAACAAAAAAATTACTTCAAAATAAATATAGATTTTTTTTTTTGTGCACATACGATCTCATTAATCAGAAAGAAAGGCCTCAGGCCCAAAGTTTACCCATTAAGGGTTGATACAGAACGACGACGTAACGAAAGCTTAGCTGAGGCATCAGCTTCTTTGTTGAAATCGCGAGAAACAAAAGAAAAGGAAATTGAGACGAAAACAGAGGAGATTTCAAGGATGTCGTGGACGATTCCTCTGATTTCCTTAGCCTGCATGTCACCGTGGATTGCTCGAATGAGCGTTCTATTGTCGGAGGACATCCTGAGAGTTTTGATCTCTAGGGTCGCTGCCTTGATGAGGGCGAGTCGCATCGCCATCGCTTCCGCTACCAGAGGAGAGTCTACATAATCCTGCGAGTTCGATCCCTCTACTGCCGTTGTGAAGCCGTGTCCTGTGAAGATCCATCCAAATCCCGCCTGCTTTGTTTGTTTGTTCCACGCTGCATCTGACCGACAGAGAGTTTCTCCCTCTGTCTCCACCGGGTGAGATTTGCTGTTCGTCCCCCTTTGAATCACGTTAGTAGGAGTTGCTTTGATCCCTTGTGCATACGTCCACTCGCGGCCTAATCTTATTGCTCTTGTCGCAATCTCTTCAGGGGGAGAGGTTAGAGCTTCGAAGATTAGGGCGTTCCGTGATAGCCAAATCGACCAGACTACCCAGGGGAGGATGTTGTTGGTGATTCCAGAAGGAGGTAGACAGATGCTGTTTCTGAATTTCGTCAGCACTTCCGGGATCGCTTCATCCGTAGCTATGTGAACTACATCTCTAAGAGGTATCAGCTTCCACACTTCCACTGCAAATGGACATAGGAAGAATGTATGTATTGTTGTCTCCTCTCCCTGACAACGTGGGCATTTAACCTCTGTGTTGATTCCCCTTCTTTGTAGGTTGTCACCTAGAGGTAGAGCTCCTTTTAGAATCGACCAGAGAAAAACCTTCAGCTTAGGTGAGCAGGTGTTTTTCCATACATCCTTCTTCCAGTCGAAGTCTGAGTTTATCATAGCTTCCTGCTGAACATGATCCATCCTTGCTGAGTAATACCCTGACTTTGTTGTATAGGTACCCGAGGAGGTTTTCTGCCAGATGAAAGCATCGGAGGCTCCTGTTTGGCTTGGTTTCAGGCACAGTATCTGAGGTGCTACCGAAGGTAAGATTTCCTGGACTCTTGTCTTGTTCCATTGGAGGTCTGTTGTGAGTAGGTCTGCCACCCTAAGATCAATAACTTCTTCCTGTAGAGGTCCATGCATTTTGATTTGCTCATCGAGAGAAATCCATGAATCTTTCCAGACTTTAGTTTCTAGTCCATTGCCAATAGACTTGCCTAGGTGCGTAATTAGAAGATCCCTGCCATGTAGTATACTTCTCCATCCGTGTGAGCAGCTAGCCGGTAGGGAAACCTCTAGAAAGGATTTACTATGGCAGTACTTCCCTCTCAAAACTCTAGCTAGGAGACAGTCTGGCTTAGTAAGGATGCGCCACGCTTGTTTAGCTAATAGTGCTTGATTAAAAATCTGGATGTCTCGAACGCCTAGTCCCCCCTCCGATTTCGGTTTAGTTATCGTGTCCCATGCCACCCACGACATTTTCCTAGTTCCTTCAGTGTCATCCCACCAAAATCTAGTGAGAACTGACTGAATTCTCTTACACAGGCTTACGGGGATTTCGAAGCAGGACATGGTATGAGATGGGATGGCAGTTAGAACTGACTGCAGCATGGTTAGTTTGCCTGCCTTGGAGAGGAACCTCGTGGACCAGCTGACTGCTTTTTGACGTATCCTATCAACCACCGAGGTGAACAAGTCTCGTTTTCTTCTGCCAAAATGCTCAGGGAGCCCAAGGTACTTCCCAGAACCTCCTTCTCTTGTGATGTTCAAGATTTTCTGCGCTTCTTGTTTAATCTCCTTTGATGTTTTGCATGAGAATGTGATTGATGACTTCGCGTTGTTTATTTGTTGTCCCGACGCTGTCTCGTAGGTCTTAAGGATCGTCCTCAGAGTCTCGCAGCTTGTTGGCGTGGCATAGCAAAAGAACATGGTATCATCTGCAAAGAGCAGATGGTTAACCCGTGGGCTTCCTCTAGCGACTCTTATGCCTTTTAAGGTACCATCTCTTGCTGCATTGGAGCATAGGCCTGATAGAACTTCGCTGCATAGGATAAATAGATACGGAGACAGGGGGTCCCCCTGTCTGATCCCTCTTCTAGGTATAACCGAGCCTTGCACCGTTTCATTAACTAGATAAGAGTAGGTAACTGTGGAGACACATTGGATGATCCACTGAACACATTTAGCATGAATCCCCAGCCTTTGTAGTACTTGAGCTATGAAACCCCATTCTAGTCGGTCATAAGCCTTCGACATGTCAGTTTTAACTGCCATAGTGCAATTTTTCTCTGCTGTAGACGTTTTGAGATATTGTAGAACCTCGTGGGTTATGAGGATATTGTCTGTTATAGCTCTCCCAGCTACAAACGCAGATTGGTTCTCAGAAATGATTAGCCCCAAGACTGATTTCAACCTTAGAGCCAGCACTTTAGAAATAATCTTATAAAGCACATTGCATAGGGCTATAGGTCGAAAGTCTGCAACTTTCTTTGCTTCTGCGTTCTTCGGTATTAATCTAACATGGGTATTGTTGATCGTTGTAGAGAGCTCACCCGTGAGGAAGAACTGTTGGACTTCTGCTACTACTGCTGGTCCCACGACTTGCCAGTTTGAGTGGAAGAAACTGGCCGAGAAGCCGTCTGGTCCGGGGGCTTTATCCGCATGTATCGCAAAGGTAGCTCGCTTTATCTCTTCTGGTGTTGGTTCCTTGATTAATAGCTCGTTTTGCTCTGTGGAGATACACGGTTTTAACGCCTCATTTACTGCAGAGGAAACTACATAGCCCGGCGAGTCGAAGAGCTTCTCATAGAAGTCGCAAATAACAGCTGAGATTTGATCTTCTTCGAAGCTTGGGGTTCCAGCTTCGTTCTCCATCACTGAGAGTCGGTTTCTTGTCTTTCTGCCTTTGGTTATAGCATGGAAGTACCCCGTGTTAGCGTCTCCCAAGGTAAGCCATAGCTGCCTGCTCCTCTGTCTCCAAAACTCCTCCTCCATTTTATAGGCTAGTAGAAGTTTAGTGTTTATGTCTTGGATAAGGGTTTCTTCTGGGATCGGGTTTGACATGGCGGTATCTAGTTGAGATTTTAGCTGTTCCAGCGTTCTATTGCTCTTCTCATGAAACTCTTTGCTCCATTTGCAGATGGCCTTCCTACAATGTGAGAGGCGCTCTTCTACCTGCAGATCAGCGTACCTGTCCCAGGTCTCTTGGATGATCTTTTTGACTTCTTGATTGTCCCTCAGTCTTCTATCATATCTGAATATTCTAGTTCCTGTTCTTCTTTTAGTATCCAGAAATGAGACTAGAGGACGATGATCTGATCCTTCGTATTTCAGGTACTGGCACCTATTAGAAGGGAAAAGATCAGCCCACTCGGTGTTGCTCATTGCCCTATCCAATCTGCATTGTACCAGATGGGACCGTCTCTGACCCCTCCACGAGAGGAAGCTTCCATGGTGCTTGAGATCATACAGATCATTGCGACCAATGAAGGTTCTGAATGCGACGAAAGTGCCTTCTGCTCGACTGGGGCCCCCACATTTCTCTTCGTTGTTCACTATTTCGTTAAAGTCGCCAGTGAGGAACCAAGGTTCTCCTATTGGGGGTCGGAGAGTGGACAACTCATTCCAGAGGATATATCTTTTTGTGTGATCTGGCTCGCCATATACAAAGGTAGCGTAGAAAGACTTCCCTTTTGTTATAATTCTTGTGTGGATGAAGTTCTTCGTTGATTGTAATACTGTGAGCTCCACTTCTTTCTTCCAGAGCAAGAAAAGACCTCCTCCAGCATTTATAGGGGGAACTGCGTGGTGATGCTGTGGTTGGAACCACTCGAGCTCTTTGAGGACCATGTCTGTCTCGTTTTTGGTCTCCGATAAGAAGATAACATCAGGGGAGTTTTTCCGATGTATCTCCTTTAACCGCTGGACTGTTGCGGGGTTCCCCAGCCCACAACAGTTCCAGCTTACCACGACTAAGGAGCCGGGTGTGGAGATGGCCGAAAATCCCCTTTCTTTCTTGCCATTGCTGGGATCAGGTTGATAGGAGGATTAAGGCCCGTCGTAGATTGGACTCTGCTTGTACTTCCTTGTCGTTGTCTCGCTTGATTCTGGCTTTGAGATTGATTTGGTGAGGCTCCCGTCCTTGCAGGTGATCTTCTAAGTTGAGACATTAAGACTTTCTTTGAGCTTGCTCCTGTGAGGACATTAGGACTAACCACAAGCGATTTCAGTTTTGCAGGTCTCCCCCTCTTCCGTTTCTGTGGTTCAGTCATTCCCTCCCTTCTGGTATTTTCCTTTAGTTGTGGGGAGGTATGTGAGTTGCCTACTCCACCACTGTCGATATAGAGGATCTGATTTGCTGCAGGGGGGTGCACCTGACTAACTGGTGGAGGTGTTCGGGATCTTCGCGGCGTCTCCTGATCTCTGAGGGTAGGTATTTCAGAGGTAGTGACATCTCTTCTTCTGTTTATAGGTTGAGACGTTGCTAATTGAGCTGTGCGAATGATTCTTGCTGCAGTCTCCTCAGTTAAACCTCTACTGTCACTCGCTATCACCCTCCTCTGGCGGGCTGCTGCTTCAGTTGGGTCTGCGCAGCTGAGATACTGCAGTGTGACTTCATGGAGTTGATCCATCACTTCCTCCTGAGTAGGAATTTGCACCCCTCTCTCTTCCTCAGTTGGTGTTTCCATAATTCTAGCAGGAGTGGAATTTAGCTGGGGTAGGTTGTTGTCTATATGCGCCGTCCTGTTTGTTTGCTCAGGTACATGTCCCTTTGCTCTCCACTCCTTCATCTCTTTAGGAGGGAAAGGTGTACGTCTATGGCTTGATTCATAGGGGTGATGGCGTCTGTTATGGACATACTGTGGGGAGGTGTTTTGATAGGTATCATTCCTCATCGTTCTGTCTCTCCCTCTCGCTTCAGCAGGTGGATCTGAGCTACGTCGGTTTACGGGTGGGGGGACCCGTGTTTGCTTCGTGCTCACTCTGTCTCCATATCTTCTTCCATGTCTATCTACCCTCTGCTGGAATGGTCGGGCTTCTGATACTTCTCTGCTCTGTTGACCTTCCGATTGCGTTTGGGTAAGAGAGTACTGGATATTGTGTTCGTCGTCTTTCTTTCCTCTTTCCTTGTCAACTTTCTCATCTGGTGTTGTAGGGCAGTGAGAGGGCAGATGGGAGAGAAGTCCGCAGTGGGAGCAGTGATTCTCCAATCTTTCATACTCCAGGTTAATCTTACATTCCTCACCAGTATCAAATTCTATAATTGTCTCCGTTATCAGCGGTTTCAGGGCATTCACCATTACTCTTACTTTGGCCGATGTTTTGGTGATTTCATGTGTGTCGTATGCTCCAAGCTCTCTCCCAATGCTGCGTACCATGCCTTCTTGCCAGAAGTGTAGAGGGAGCCCTTTGATGCGCACCCAGAAAGGGATTATTGATGGGAAGGCTTCAGATATGATTGGCTCCCAGCGCTGCAGGATTATCATCCAGTAGTTGAAGTGATAGGGCCTGTTGTCCAGTACTCTTTGGAGGTCTCTTTCTGTCTCGAACCTGAACTGGAAACAGTTGTTCCCAATATCGGACCCGATTACCCTACCCTGAATGTCCCATTTGCGAGGTAGCGAGGGTATGAGCGACCCTATCCTCTGTTCAGAAGGGTTTGTCAAACGTCCTATCAAGGTGAGAGCGTTTTCTCGGACGAGATCCGTGGTATCTAGAGGTGGAGCTCTGATTCTCCTGACATTTGTGTCTTGGCTTACTGAGACAACCCCTTTGCCTTTCTCTGCAGTCGTGAAGCGACGCTCCATTGATTCAGAAGCAGCAACGTATCAGGGAGGGTTCGTCGTTTCAAGTGAACTAGGGTTGTTGATTAGGCGTAGTAATCGTGTTCTGGAGGAGTAGTAACACTCGTCGACTCCGAGAACCTCTGCAACCCGATGGTTAGGCGTAGTAATATCTGGTGGAAAGTGTTGAGAAGTAGTTCAAACGGTAGCTCTCTCCTATACGAAGTGGAACGAGTGTGCACCAGTTCCAGATTCTCAGTGAGATGTTGCAGATCTAAGATGCAGGCGTTTGAGCTTTGGTTGAGGTTTGAGTGAAGAGTGGTGGAGGATGCTGGTTTCGGTAAAGAACTAGGGTTGCCCTTGCAACTAACCAGCGGTTCTTTTAGTGTATTACTAAAAGCGGTAAGCCTTACGTGAGGTCGCCATCATGGGAAAGAGTGTAGCAAGCTATAATGTCAACTCCTCGTCGCTCGTGCCTGGGAGAGAAATCTCGACCAGCTTTCGGAATTTTTAAATAAATATAGATAACATGCATAATTCAGATTAGTATGTTCGCTAAGCATGCAGTCTTCATTAATTAATTATGCTGGAAAAGATGATGTATCCAATAAAAACTATATATGCTATACCACAAGTTATATATTAATAGGGTATTTCAAATGACAATATAATGTTCTAATAATATATAAATGCATGTCTATTTGAAAAATCAAATCATATGGGTTGAAACTCAAACTTATAATTAATGGCTTCGTGAATCTACAACAGGTTAATATATATAAAGTAGCGATAGTCAACCACAACTAATATATAACTAAAGTTACTAAACCAGTCGACTACAAAAACTAGTTTTGTTATATATTTTTTTATGGCACACTCCAGGTTCAGTGCAACTATTATACCAAGGGAACAAAAAAGTCCAATGCAACTATTATACCAATTTTTAGTACATGTGTGTGTGTGTGCATGTATTAATAATCCCCTCTGCTGTCAGCTAATAAGTGTCTTCACTTAACCAAATTTTAGGCGTTCTTCACCATCTTTAAATAAAAATCACAGACAAAAGTAGAGAGATTAACACTCTGGGTCACTTTTGAGTTTCTAATTTCATTCAGAGTCACTTTATGCTATTGAGACACTTTTTCCTAACTATTTCCTAACTAAATACCATATTTCTAATTTTTCATTCGTTTTGGTTTCTGTGTGAACTTTTGTTGTTTTTTTTTTCTTTTTTTAGAAAATTTAAATCAACACACGTTTATCTTTTTATTGAGTAACAAGATCTACATTTTTGTTGTAGAAACATTCATTTAAACAAAAAAAATTACCAGGTCACAATTCACAATCCCTAATCCATAAAGGAAAAGGAATATCCACAATAAGAGGAAGAACCACACTAAGAAGGAGATCAGAAGCTGCAAGGATCGTCGTGGCCAGTTCGAGCTTCTCCGACGCGGTTCTCCTTCGTCGCAAAAGCTTCGATGAGAAACAATGGTGACTTTTTGACTTTATTGCACAATTAGTCCTTTGACTTTTGAATATTTTCTTTCTGCCCCAAAAGTTTTTTTATTTGCAAATATATACTTTCAAATTGACTCCATACTTTTTCTGCCCCCAAAACTTTTAATTGTGCAATCTAAACCCCCAAAAAATATTCTGATTCTACAACATTGGTCCATATCGTGTTTTTTTATATTTTGTTTATTTTCTAGATGTTTCCGATTTGCAAATAAATCCTTTCGATTTGGTGTTTTGGAAAGCTTTGTTAGGGTGTACACTAACAAGTGTGTACATGTGTACACAAACCTAGTTGAATGTTTTGACACGAACATGTTGTGCTTGTTGATGTAAATTTGACGTGTACATGTTGTGTGTTCCATTTTGACCAGTATTGATAGTAAATTTAGTATCCACATGTACACATATATTTTTTAAATCGCTTTGACGACACACATGTACATCTATACATATGTACACTTCCTATTTAAAAAAAAAAAACATATTTAGATAAGTTACATCTCGTTGTACTATACTCATTTGTATTTTGTCGAATGACATATGTATAGTTGTACACAAGATATGTATAGTTGTTTTTTTGTGTACTATAAGGAATATGTATAGTTGTAAATTTGCGGTAAACAATGTTGCGGGTGTACACATGGATGTGTGTGATTTAATTGTACACATAATTGTGTTTGATTTTGTTATACACATTATCTGGTGTACATATGTACTTGGTGTTATATTACACAATATCTCAATTTCCACAAAGCAAAATATCATGCTTCTTGATTCAAGCTTGAAACTTTACAAGATAATTGATAATTTTGATAATTTTGAGTATCTTCTTTTAGTTAATTTGGATTGTGCATCTTGATATCTTATAATTTTGATTTAGTTTTTACCATATTTATTTATTTAATTTTTATAAACTATATTCATTCCATTTTAATATCTTATGATCTTATGATATTGTTAATGCATCTTGATTTTTATGATTTTAATTTATTTTACCATTTTTTGGTGTGTATTGATGTCTTGTAGTTTTTACCATTTGTTCTAAGTTCATCTGAATCATTTTAGAATGCATTTAGAGGCTTTAGATGCATCTATGTTATGTACAACTGTATATAGTGTAAAAGTGAAAATTTGAGATCAAAACAAAGTTTTTTTCTGTAAAATTTAAATTTAATGTTCCAAAGTGAGGACAATCTTAATTCAGAGGACCATTTGTGCAAAAAGACCAAAATTGGCCATTGGTGTCCCAAAATTCTCGATCTGAAAAAAGTAATTGTCAACTCCGGCGACGGACGAACTGATTCCCAACAAGCACATCATCACTCAATTCAGATGGTGCCAAGTTGATAACTTCAATAGTCGGAGTGTCCAAAGACGGAGTAACCGCAATCAAACAAGACAGTGGCCCAGAGTTGACAGTCGAGAGTGTTTTCATCAATCTTTTTGTGCTAGAGTTGGAGAGAGAGAGAGAGAGAGAGCCTAAGCTCTGTGAAGAAAATAAAAAGAAAAAAGATAAAGAAATAGAAAGGGAGAGAGAGAGCACAAAAGGATTCGAGAAAGAAGATAAGAAAAGAGAAGAAAAAATAAGGAAAGAGAAAAGATGGGACCTAATAGTTACAGTTTAGTTATGTTTCAATTATTAAGTTAGAAAAAAGTGTCTTAAGAGTGCAAAGTGACCTATGGTGTAATATATGTTATAGAAAGTGACCCTAGATGTAAATCTTTCACAAAAGTATTAGAATAGAGGAGCCTATTCACATGGTACCACATGCGTTCCTCTTGCAAAACGCAAACCCTAATGGACCTGTATATTATATAAATTCATATCCGTACTTTTTCGAGCAGAAATGCATAATACTGAAACTGATAAACTAAAGTGCTTTAGAATTTTTGAAATATTTATATTAGTTCCCTTTATTTATGTGTTATTAGTGTAGCGATTTATCAAGATCAAACTATTTATCAAGGAATTCAAGATCCAAGTAAAACAGGGTAAACATAAGATAAAAAAGACTTATCTTGTAATTATCATATATCTTCAGCTCTCTCCTCTCTTTTTCTTCTCTCTTTTGGTCATCTGATTAAATAAAGAGAAAATAGAAGTTCACAACACATCCTAACGACCCATAAGCAGGTGAACACATATACGATCATCATCTCTATGCTCTTATAGTTTATATACCAGAACTATTGTTTTATATTAGGATGTGACAAATTTCACATAAACAAATAATGAAAGTTCAGGTATAAAGCCGTATTCATATTTAAGTCCAACAAAGTTAGCTAGCATTTTTTTCTCTCTAAATGATTGAATCACTACTGCATTTAAGATAAGCAAGTTACACATGATTATTATCAATCAAAACCTACTTACCCAGGCTTTTATGGTATATACTGGCCGGCCGGTCTAAAACTAAGAAAAGTATTGTATAGAGAGATACCAAATCATAAATTCTTGTAATATTTTATCGAAAAGCCAAGCCCTAAACCGCACTCAAACGAATAAAATAGCTAATTAGAAAAGTCGAAAACTATAGCAATTAACAATTAATACTTTGAAAAGGAATCCATAAACGAGCATTATTAAAAGTATAACAACGACCACAAGATAAAGCATAACTCGGGGTCCAAAAAACTATATCAAAAGATTAAAGAAACATTAATTAGTACGCCGAGGTACTGCTTCATTGAAAAAAAAAATTTTATAAAATCTGTTTCCTGTTTTTGTATTTTATATTTGTATATAAATATATTTACCACTAAGTTTATATATATATATATAAAATCTGTTTCCTGTTTTTGTATTTTATATTTGTATATAAATATATTTACCACTAAGTTTATATATATATATATATATATCGTGTTAAAAGGGTCACTCTCTCGACTCTATCTCTTTTAATTCTGTATGCGAATGTTCAAGCAGACTCTTGCTAAAGCTGCTTTGTTTGCTCTTTCTTCCTCTGCAAGTGTTGTAGACTGAAAATATTTCCGATTTTAATGCATGTCTGTTCAAAAAAAAAATTCTGTGAAAAGGGTTTTCATTGTCTCATATTGATATACAAAGTATCTTACAAAAAAACTATAAACATATATATAAATGATCAGTGAGAAGGGGAAGATCGAAAATAATGGGAGTAAAGTGGCACAACCCAAACGATAACCATAGAGAAACTAGGAGGAGCATTAAAACATGTAATCAACTTGAAGACCACTACCTTAGAAGAGACGAGATGATCATATCATAACTTATAAAGAGGTGAAAAAGAAATGTATGGACTTTTATAAACAGAATCATCGTAGACTAATTAATCTGTAATTATTAAAAATGATCCAATCTAATAAAATTGAAAGGAGAAAAAGAAATGAATTGATGTTTTTTCGTCAATAAAATACTTCCATAACATTTTGTTATTCCGAAGAAAAATGTGTTAGTTCTCTTGTTTGAGAGAAACGATAATTAAATTTCCAAAAAAAAAAATTGGAATGTGGACCTTTTTGTCGTTAGATATTTGTTTATACCATCCAATCCAAAATACGGAGTACATTGGGACATCATGTTTGCGGAACATAATTTATAGCGTTACGTGATGTTTCTTCTTAAGCCTACACAAAGCATAAAATGACACTAACTTTGGTATTCGTACTCGTATAAAACAATCAAAACGCTTGGTGCAATGGTCTGAAACAGTTGAGCTGATAGTCTCCGAGTGTAAACACGAACAATCTGTTTAAAAGATAAAGTATTTAATGAGATGAATATATCAAATTTCATTCAAGTTATCAAATAGTATTTCTTTCTTTTTCGTTGACAAAGAGTTTCAAGATCTTTTTAATGTGCTGAAAGTCGAATCATTCAGTCTGAATACAGGTAGTTTATACATTAAAAGTTAAAACGATTATTGATAAAATAAAAAAGAGTATGATCAGTTTCATAATGAGATGAAAAGAATGTATCGACTTTTTTTATAAAGAGAATCACCTAAGACTAATCTACAAAATTAAATATTATAAAATCTAACAAACTGGAACAAGAAAAATAAATCTAATAACATTATGTTATTTTCGCTGAAAAATGCGAAAGCATTACGTATAAATAGTTTCGGACCAACCGTTTTCCAAACTAGGCTTCTCATCATCGTATAAGAAGATACAACAACAATAACAACAAAACTAAGGCTTCTCATCATCATCATCTTACAATATCACCACTTTTGGTTTCCTTCATTTTTCTTGATTCTTGAATCATCTTCAAGATTCTCAAAACTTGCTTCAAACTTTCACTCGCTTGCGCTCTGTAAAGCCCGTCTAAGCTCAGAAGCCATAACATGCAAAAGAACCGGTTTCTGAATCATACCATTCATCCCCATTTGCAAACACCTCTCCCTAACATGATCTTCGGTACTCGCAGTCAAAGCTATAATCAACGGCCAGTGATGTCCACAAAACTTCCTTATTTTCATCGCTACTTCGAAACCATCCATCTCAGGCATCTGCAGATCCAATATCACAACCCTATACGACATTTCCACGTTAGCCAACGCACTCAAACACTCGAATCCAGACGAGACAGCTGTCACTTCGCATCCTAGTTTCTCTAAAAGCCTCTTGGTCACGGTTCTGTTCACATCGTCATCATCTGCTAGAGTGATTCTTAGGCCACGGAGAATCGAGTTTGAGTTTGGATGTTGAAGCTCTGGAGCATTTCCTGCTAAGATTGATCTTCTTATAGAAGGTCTTGTCTGAAACCTCAGAACTAGTTGCATACTCTGTGTTTGTCCATGTGACTTCGGTGATATCCATATGTTCCCTTGCATCATCTGCAGACAAATACCAAATCACATATAGAGACTGTTAATACTGTGCAAACTAACCAAACCAGAAAAATCAATCTGAACCGACCAAAAAGTTATACCAAATCCGAACCAAAACTGATAAAATATTCGAACAAGACTGAAATTTTAGTATCCAAAAAACCGGATCCAGACACAACCCGAACCGAAATATTGAAGGTACTCAAAAAAAAATCACAATTATATATTTAAATATATTATTTATTTTTAGATCTAATATCTTGAAAAATATTTCAAAGTATTCAAAAATACTCTGAGTTATCCAAAATACTTGAAAAATAGCTAAAACTAAATATTCCAAAATACTCAAACCAAACCGCAAAGAACCAAACCCGAACTGAAATTTATGAAATACTCAAATAAGGTTTAAATTTCTATCCCAAAAACTCGAAACCGAACCGATACAGAATGTAATAACAAGAAACAGAGATGTTTTGACGTGATCACTAACCTGTGCAAGTTTTCTACACATGCCTAAGCTCAAGCCTTCTTTAATCCCATTGCTATGATACCTCCTGTTTGTAACATGCCTCATCGCAATCACCGAACCATCCAACGGAGGATTCTTAATCTCATTAATCTCAACTTCAAACTTAACACCGAGCGAATCATCAGACAAATGCGACTTCCACATCCCACTCTCTCTTTTGTTCTTGTCCTGACTACTCCCAGTACCTTCTGAGACAACCCTAAACGTAACCGTTTTGCCTCCATCAGTCATATCCAAGATATACCCAAGCATATACATCACAAGCTGAAACGTCCTCTTCTCATCTCCCACCACCAAACCAGGCAAACGCGTCTGAACATCCATCTCGAACCCGTACCCCTTGTAGACGCTCAAGCATTTCGCCACGCACGCGGCTTCTCTGATCAGAGAATGCAGCTGGAAACGTTTCACCTCCAACGGAGACTTCCCGTTGTCTTTAGGAGAAATGTCAATCACGTCATTGATTAAAGCAGAGAGTACAGTGCTCGTTTTCATGAGCGCGTCGACGATGATCTTCTGGTCGAGGCTCATGCTCTCCGACTGGAACATGGAGAGGAGGCCGAGGATCGTGTGCATCGGCCTCCTCATCCCATGGCTCATGACCTTTTGGCAAGTGTTCCTGGCCTGGCTCGCCATCATCGCATTCTGTTTCGCTCGAAGGAGAGCTCGGTTCTGTATACCGAGCTTCTCCCTCATCAGCTGTGACTCTTCGAGAACAGAGGCGTGCGAGAGCGCTACCGCTACTTGATCAGCAACAACCTCAGCTATCTCGATCTCCTTATCCGTCCAAACGCGAGCATTCGCGTTTGGAAGGACAAGAACCATTATAGCGTAAGAAGTATCCACGAACTCAGGAGTCCCTCCTTTGAAATTCGATCCGTGAAGCATCGGCATTCTGATAGCAGCGACGGGTCCGAACTCATCGGACCCGCCGCTGCTCTCAACAGCAAGGAGAGAGTCTTTCCTCAAAATCGCCACGACTTTCGCCTCCCTGACCTGAACAACATCAGGATCGTTGATAGGTATCGCCCTGAAGCTTCTCATCGAACTAGATCTCAGCTCGTGAGTCAAATGCATCTCGGTTCTGTTCTCGTTAGGCATCCAAACAGCAGAGTTCTGCAGATCAAGAATCTTGGAGAGCTCAACGAGCGTGGTCCTCAGGATCATATGCTTATCAAGCGACTTCCTGATCTCTCTAGTAAGCATCCTGACATGAACACTCATCTCCTTCTGCCGTTTCATCAGCCCAACCTCCTCGTTGAGCTCCAGCACGTTCTGTTTCAAGTAAAGCTCTCTGACTTTCCACTTCAACAGCAAGGGGATCAGAGTCAAGAGCGTGATCGCCGTCGCGCAGGAGACCAACGCCGTCAAGAATTTAAAGATTGTGAGCCAGAGCATGAGCTGGAAAGAGTGAGGGCCGTAGTAAGTCCAGGCGTTGAGGAGGTGAGTCATGCCGCAGAGGACGATGAAGGCGATGAACTGGACGAGGACCCATTTGAAAGGGACGTTGGAGAAGCTGATGAAGTAGAGAAGCTCGAGGGGGATGGAGAAGTAGGCGATGGCGATGAGGAGATCACTCACTCTCTGACATTCTAGGATTGTGTGGACGGTGAAGAAGTAGCCTTCGTCGTCGCAGTTGCAGTTTCCGTAGTCGTTGTTGTCGTCTCCGGTGACCAGAGCAATTAGAGCGAAGAGAAGCAATCCGAGACCTAAGGATCTTAACATCTTCTAATATCTAATCACACCAGACTCAGCTTCAGATCCAATGAAACAGAAATTCAAAATAAACAGAGGAAAAAAAAAAGGACACACCTTTTCGAATCTAGGAGATGTAATAAGAGAGCCCCCGTCTCCGTCTTAGTGAAACACGATTTGCATCGGACGGAATCTTTGTTTTGTTTTGGGGTCAAATCTGAAAACTTTTATTTACGGGAAGAACGAGAAACAGAACGGATGAGGAACAGGAAGAGAAGAGAAGAGAAGAGAAGAGAAACGGAGTTTTGTCGGGGAGTTTCGGACTTGAGTCAGCAACTATTCAAAGTCTTTTAAGACAAAAAAAGGGAGGAGACTTTGAGATTTTAAGCAGTTTTCAGTTTTCTGGAGAAGTTGCTTAATTAAGAAAAATGGTGTTTCAGTAACATATAAATATATCATTACCAGGTTAATTCCCTAAAATAGAATTGAAAAAAAAATCACAAGTCGACATAAAATAAGTAAGAAAATTTATATACTATCAACTTGACTGTAGAAACAAAGCAAAATAAAACACAAGAGGTGTATTCGAAAAGAGGTGTACTAATTTTCATAACAGAGCATTTTCATTTCATGTAACCAGAAGAAAAATATAAACATAAGAGAAGAAAAGAGTGAAAATGAAAAAGAAAATGAAAATGAAAGAGAAGCAGGGAAAAAGGCGGTGGAGTTTATACATATTACACCGTTAACCAAGAAAGAAACAGAAGTATCACTCTCACTCAACTTCCTATCTCTGATGAAAACACTTCAGACAAGATTCTAGTCTTTTCAAGTCATATATCTCTCTCAGATTCAGATTCTTGCTTGGGGGCTTCGGTTTCTAATTTGGATCTAAAACCCTACACGATATCTCTGGAAGCTAATCAGGTATTTGCTGCTCGTAATCTCCATTCTCAGACGACTCATGTCCTAGACGTCCTGCACAAGATTACTACATCCATGAGGAATATTCAAGTCATATTATCACAAAAGGAGAAAAGCTTTAGCTTTGCCTTTACTTAGTATTAGTTTAACCATCTCTGTTGCAATTCTCATATATTGTTGTTAGGATTTAAACGTTTTGAGAAGAAAGTTTGGAGCTTTTCCTTACCTGACAAATCATACCCAACACCACCACCACCTCTACCGTCATGACCACTGTTTCCTCCTCCTCCCCATTCAGATGGCCGGGGATGAGTCATGTGCATTCCTTGGGGCGCTTGCATCATGAAATGATGAGATCCACCCATACCGGTTTCTTGATGATGATGATGATGCTCATCGTTTCCCCTCATTGGATTCCTTCCCGGAGATTCCATAACAGAGCGGAAACCCATGCCAAGCAACGGTCCAGGGCCCGGGCCAGGTCCAGTGCTAGATGGGGAAGTTAAACGACTTCCACTATTAGAAGCTTCCCCTTTCACACCATCCTTCTTTCTATCAAGCTGAAACGTACCAAGAATCACCTGTTTTTTTTTGCACAAACCCAAAGGCTATATATTAATCGAAGCCATAACTTAACTCATATAACACAAATGCAAGTTGCAACTATGACCACAAAGAGGATTTTACCTGAACCGGGCCAGCAGCTGTCAAATGAGTCCCAACAGCTCCTCCGATGACCTGACCATCAGACCTAGATAAGGACACGCTGAGGCCACCAGTTTTACCACCTTGTTCAGCTCGTATAAACGATCCGGATAGTGAGATAATCTCGTACTGACCCTGAATAAATATCGAACATCAGAAAGCATCAAGCAAGTCTTTAACAACTGTATACGCAAAACTTCAAAGAAAAGCAAGTCTAAATAAGGAATCCTTTTATCTTCCTCAGTGTTATAACTCAATTCTTCTCTAGCACACAGAACAGAGATCAGGAAGAAAATATCACCTCATATGATATGTTGCCTCCTGGCTGGCGCAAGGATGCAGTAGAGATTGTGCCTGATGCAGAGAGAACGCATAGCTCATGTTTGCTTTGCTGAACAAACATCATAATTTTCTGAGCCACATCCTGTCAAAGATTATCACCCAGAGAAAAACACTTTAGAAAAGCTTTTCAAAAGATTCCTCTCCACATCATTTTTTTTTTTAAAAAGTACATAACATAGATAAGCTATAAGCAGAATCACTAGATTTAAAGACAATGCTATATATCATCTATAAAGAGGAAAATACATACCTCACCAGGAGCTATATTAATAATATGTGGAGTAAAGCTTTGCCCAGTTCTCCCTGCAGAACCAAAAACAAAACAAAGCAAAAGGAAAAAAACTTACTTTGAAACTCAAAAGATTCTTACATCACTAAAGGATCAAAAATGTAAAGCAATAACCTTTTCAAATAATTGTCGTCTAAATCATCAAAATTCAATAGAAAGTTTGAAACTTTGATATCAATAAGCATAAACAAGAGAAGGGCTTTTGTCGGAAAGAGTTGTTAACTCACCGACGGAACCAAGCTGAGATTTTTTCGATGACCCGGGATTAGACGATGTGGTCGTCGTAGTACCTCCGGCTGCAGCTGCTTGCTCTCTCCTCTCCTTAGCAGACGAGCTGCTCGCTGCAGACGCCATCTTCTTAGCCTCTAGGGCTTGCTCCGGCGTCACGTACTTCCTCGGACGACCTCGTTTCCTCTTTAACGGCTCCGTTACTGCTGCCGAGGAAGGTACTGAGTGAGGATTATACACGGCGTGAGAGGAGGACCCGTCGTTGGGTTGATGCTGCTGCTGCGGCGGCGGAAAGAGCCCATTGTTGGAAGATGGAACGGCGTTTACGGTTGCTACAGTGGATGGATGGTGGTGTTGTTGCAGGTGGTGTTGGAAGTAAGGAGAGCTGAGACGTTGCTGCTGCTGCTGCTGCTGTTGGTGGTGACTTTCGTTAGGTTCCATTTTTTTAGAGAGGGAAAAATCTAGAGAGAGAGAATTAGGGATTTTTCTTTTTTTTTTCTTTAGGGATTTTATTATTTTATTAGAGCTTTACACATTTTTGATTCTTTTTAGACAGGAGATATCATTTAAAAGAAGGAGACGGGATGGAATCTTAACCGTCGGATCTGAATTTAACCTCACTTATTTTGACTTTCTTATTTTTTTTTTCTTAGTGTAAAAAGTATCTCTTCGTTTTCCTTTTATTTTTTCTCTATCGTCTTTAAAGTGTAAAAGGAACTGAAAATTGTTGATTTTCATGAACCGATCGATTATCTGAATTTCAATCCTGAATACAGTTATAGTCCAATCCTGATACCATGGAGTTTGACTAGGAAGATACTGTGACTTTTTGGAAGGAGAGGGTATAATTGATAATTAAAAACTTAACAGCCCAATTGACTATAAAGTAAAATTACAACTACCAAACTGCAATAATCAAAATAATAATTTAAACCTCGTTTTCTTTCTTCTTCCTCAGTCGCCGCCGTCATTTCACCGGACAGTGTCTTCTTCACCTCTCTCTCTCTAGCTTCGTTTCGTAATCAAGGCTTCACCTTTTGAATCAGACTTCCTTCTCCTAGGTTCGCTCGCTAATGGAGGTAGATAAGAACGGGGAGATAGCGTCTGAATCATCATCACCGGAGGAGCAAGTGGTGAACCCATGGGAAGTCTCCGCCAAAGACGGCGGCAAAATCGATTACGACAAGCTCATCGACCAATTCGGCTGCCAGAGGCTCGACGAGTCGCTCATCGATCGCGTTCAGAGACTCACCTCTCGCCAGCCTCACGTCTTCCTCCGCCGCGGCGTCTTCTTCGCTCACAGGTTCGAAACTCAATCAAAACTTGCGTTTTGATGATTCAATTATTGATGGGCATGTAGAAAGTTATGTTCTTTTTTTGGTGAGTGTGTGTTAAACAGGGACTTCAACGAGGTTTTGGATGCGTACGAGAGAGGAGACAAGTTCTATCTCTACACAGGGAGAGGACCTTCTTCAGAGGCTTTGCATTTGGGCCATTTGATTCCTTTCATGTTTACTAAGTATGTGACTTCCATAAAGCTTTTGTCTTTTTGTTTAAAGGTCAATGCTTTGTTCTTTATACCTCTCTCTGTGTAGATACTTGCAGGAAGCTTTCAAGGTTCCGCTTGTTATACAGCTCACGGATGATGAGAAATGCATGTGGAAGAACTTGTCGGTTGAGGAAAGTCAGAGACTTGCTAGAGAGAATGCTAAAGATATTATTGCTTGTGGGTTTGATGTCACTAAGACTTTTATTTTCTCTGACTTTGACTATGTTGGCGGGTAAGCAAGAAGAAAGTCACCTTTTTTTTTGTTTTTGATGTTTATGTTTATAGTTTCCTTTTTCTTTTTCTGGTTGACGATGTGAGAGACCTCTTTGTGTGTACTGTAGTGCTTTCTATAAGAACATGGTGAAGGTTGCAAAGTGCGTTACACTTAATAAGGTTACTTTACTCTCTATCTCCTTGAATTGAAACAACGTGGCTGGTATGCTTTTTTATGTTCTCATCTATATATCTATTTCGTTGCTAGGCTATGGGAATCTTTGGCTTTTCTGGTGAAGATCATATTGGGAAACTCAGTTTCCCTCCTGTCCAGGTGTGTCTTTTTGTTCCTATCGACGTGTGAGGTGTGGTATAGACTGTTTCTATTTATAGATTTGATAAAATGTTTTCCACACATCTGCAGGCAGTTCCATCTTTTCCTAGCTCATTCCCACACTTGTTCCCTGGCAAGGACAAGCTCCGTTGCTTGATTCCTTGTGCAATTGACCAGGTGTGCTTGTTTTCTGTTTTCACAACTGTGCAAAACATTTTATGGTTCTCCTGTATTATTGTGTTAATAGTCAATCTTTCATTTTTTTGTTTTTTGTTTTATTCAGGATCCTTATTTTAGGATGACTCGTGATGTTGCACCACGGTTAGGCTATAGCAAGCCTGCTCTGATTGAGTCTACATTTTTCCCTGCTCTGCAGGCAAGTGTGTACTTTCTTTTGTAGCCCTTCTAGAGTTGTTACTGAGATTGATAGAGATATGCTATATGCTTACACCAGACCTTTCATGCTTTTGAATGCATTGCTCACCTTTTTTTTTTTGCAGGGAGAGAATGGAAAAATGTCAGCAAGTGATCCAAACTCTGCAATCTATGTAACTGATACTGCAAAAGACATTAAAAACAAGGTAACTTCAGCTCTGTTTTTGGGTATGCTGTAACCACATCTGAGTTAACAAAACTTTAAGGGAAGTGTTTTATTATGTACAGATAAACAGATATGCGTTTAGTGGTGGGCAAGACTCCATCGAAAAGCACAGAGAAATCGGAGCAAACCTGGAGGTACCAACATATAAACTATGTTCAATTGCATTGTGATCCAATTCTGCTTGTCTTCGTTGGATTCTAACTACCAATCATTACGCATACAGTCTTATGTTTGAACTTTTTTTTTCACAGGTCGATATACCAGTCAAGTATCTAAGCTTCTTCTTAGAAGACGATGCTGAACTTGAACACATAAAGAAGGTAAAATTTAAGTTACACTCGCCACTAGCTTGTTATAAGATGGGTTACATAGAATGAAAGAAATGCTCATATCTGTCTTGATCTGACATATAAAGTGTAACACACATTACTGTTTTTTTCCCCCAGGAATATGGAGAAGGGAGAATGCTAACGGGAGAAGTAAAGAAGAGACTCACTGAAGTTTTGACAGAAATGGTGGAGAGACACCGCATGGCTCGAGCTGCTGTTACTGATGAGGTAAAACAACATCTAAGTTGAATCTTTTTTTATTAAATTGTTTTTGGACCATCCTAATAAAGGAAAACTAATGGTAATCAGATGGTGGATGCGTTCATGGCCGTGAGACCTCTCCCAAACATGTTCGAGTAACCTGATGATAACCTCTCTATTTGGCTGCAACTTCACATGACATTGACTTTGAATTTTTTTTTTCTGTTTTTATTTGATAGATATTTTGAAAGGATGAATTGATTCTTGAAATCTTAGAAGAATTTATTTACAGTGAGAATCATATTTTTTTTCATTAACAAAAGAAAAATACATTACATAACTTGCGTTTTTATACATAACCAGCCATATTCAATAAACAAGGACGGGAGCAAATGTATCCATTATGTTCGTCATTGACCTGTAAGATGACAGGGGCCTTGCATCGATCGTGGCAATGTCTGCAAAATGGCCGACTGTTCTGACGGTTAAGAATCGCTAAATGTTCTTTTCCCCTATAGGAAACAGAACAGTTTGGATCGAGCCATGAGAAATCTCCTAGTACACATCCAACATGCAAAGTAACTCCACAATCAGAACATGTAAAGAACCATTTCCTTGAATCTAACTTCATCTCACAAACTTGGCACCAGTTTTTGCCGATCGCTTTCTTTCCACCATAATTTAAAGTGAGAGGGTGCTCATCGCTAATATGCCATATCCTTTCAGGCAAAGTAGCGCAATACAAACACAAGTCAAAGTCACAAGCACCACAAGTGAGCATGTAGCCATCTGGATATCTTCCACATGCATTGCATTGACGTTTCTTCTTTGTTTTAACAAAATATAAGGGATGGAAATGCCCATTATAGACGAATGGCTCAGAAATGGAGCTACAACGTACATCTATAGTGGAAAGTACCAAAGAAGGTCCTAGCGATATGTACTTAAAACCACCGGAGAATATACCACACAATTTACAGTATACAACCTTGCCTTGATACTCCAACTTGTATGGTGAGGAGCCAAAGACAAGGTTTTTCTTCAAAGGAAGATAAGCGCACTTTTCGTGGAGGAAAAAACGACAATATTGACAACTGTAAACTGGGCCAAACCCAATCGGTGAGACACATGCTTGACATCGTAACCTCTCGTAGTCGTCACCAACCATGTCATAATCTTTCAAGAGAAGTAAAATATGTTTTTCATGGCTGAAATGACGTATCAAATTATCACCCATCACTTTAAATGGCACAATATCTTCGCTGGTCTCAGGTATCCCTTCGAGTTCCACACCATTCCATGCAGTAAAATTAGCTGCACATAGTGAGTGAACTACATACTTAGGGCAAATCGAGCAAGAATAAGCTCCGTAGTACTGACTCACTTTTTCCCTACAAACTCCACATTTTGCACCTTTACGGCCAAGATGATGCGTAAAAGAGATGCGATGATCATGACGATTAATGTTTATGATGCTGGGTAAGCCAACACAAGATCCAGAGACAACAAAATCACACTTGAGACATATATAAGACTTGTAGCTGTTAATTTTAATCCCAGCAACCTTGCAAGTAAAGAAGATGTTACTTGGAAAGAGCGTCAGTGGATGGGTGTGAGTTTTGGCGTCGTCAATAACAAGAGGTGGTGGACGTTTAGTACAACCAAGGCACAATGTAAAATTGCAAATAGAACAATGATAAAACACCTTTTCTGGTTGAACTAAACAGAAATGACAACTCTTTTGGGCATCATTGTCGTCGTCGTCAACAACCTCGTAGTAGTCGTCATCATCATCATCATCATCATCTATAAGTGATTCAGATAGCATGATCTTAAGGGGGTGACTTGAGTGGCAAGAATGATTTACCTCTTTTGAGAGGTGAACACAATCCAAGTGAAAGTACACGTTATTGCATTCAAGACATGAATAGGAAGGTCCACTGATAGATTCCTTGCATACGTCACAAGGGACCCGATCTTTCTTCATTTCTTTCTTCAAAAACACAAGTGTATGGTCATGACACACCGGATGTTCGATAACAGACGGCGAGGGTTTAGTCCCACAAATCAAATCCACTTTGAATTTACATGTGGGACAATCATAACATATGGACTCAATCTCTTGTCCACAAAAGTCACATGGAGTACCAAATTCCTGTGGAGATATCATAGTGAGCAAGAGAGAATGCTCAGGGTGGGAAGGGTGATGATTGATCTCTAGTGGGGATTCCGCGCAGTCTTTATGGAACCGATAATCACAATAAGCCTCGTTGCAATAGTAGCTACCATACATCATTTCTCTTACTTGGCAGCCATCACAAATCTTTTCAACAAACATAGCTGAAAAGAAAAGAGGATGCTCGTGAATAGAAATCTTATACATTGGTGATATTGTCGTATCCATGTTTGTATGTATGTGAATTAAAGAAAGTTTTTTTTATCAGATATATAAAAATGAAAATGGAAGACATCATCATCACACATATATATATACAATGATTGTGTATGTTAGGAGTTGTTTGCAAAACTCCTTATCATCATAAAAGAGGCAAAGTATAAAGTGCTTCTTCTATCAAAACACGGCAACTAAAGCCTTGTACTCTTTGCTATTCGTTTCTTGAATTTCAAATCAAAACACCTTAAACATGTAGCTTTCTAAAGCATGAGATTTTGCTTTTTATATTCTTTTTGTCCACGGACCAAAGGGAAGAAGAAATTTTTTTTTTTATTTACGGCCTCAAAATTATCAATACAATAATTGTAACTGCTACTTGGGGAATCTCTAACCATGATACCAAATTTGATGCTAAAATTACACCAAATTTCGGGTCAATCCTGGCTTTAGCCATGTGCTAGGAGTGCATATGCACATGGTCTCTGGTTTTTATTGATTTTTTCAGTTTTCAGGGTCATATATTTTTGCAAAAAGGTCCAATTTTCATATTTTATAAACATACATTTTATATTTTGGTCAAAAACAAAAAAAAATTGCATAGGGTCCATATTTTGTTTGAACCGGGCATGTTTAGAGTTTTGGTATCAATTTTTTTTGTCATCTCCAACCATAATACCAAATATTATACCAAAAATAATATTATTGTAACTGTTAAGTGCTTCTGAGGGTACAAAAGAGGCGTATTTGGTATCATGATTGGAGATAACAAAAAAAATTGACACTAAAACACCAAATTTAGTGTAATTTTAACACTTGAGGCAAAGTACTATATTAAAAATTATATATAATTTAATGTTTTATATCTTAATAATTTTTATATTTTTATTATTTGAAATTGATAAATAATTATTTTATCACACTCTGATATTATATATTATTTAAATTTACGTAATTATATGTTTATATTTAAATTTATATTTGTTGGTTTAATAATATTATACATGTTTTATTTTATATAAAATACTATATTAAAATTTTAAAAAAATAATTATGAAAAAACATAAAATAATATATTTATTTTTTAATAAAATTTGTATTACTTAGTAATACAAGTTTAAATATATTATAAAATAAAAAGTTATTTTAAAGTTTGGTGAATTTGATAGTATTAAAAATAACTGAAATAAAGACTATAATCAATATTGTAAATAAAATAAATGATAATAATCATTTAGTGATTTCTTATTTGAAAATAAAATAAAATATAAAAGTGCTTTGATATTTTATTTTAACATAAAATGATAATAATAACTTAGTGATTTCTTATTTGCAAATAAAATAAAATAAAAATATTTTAGTTATGCAAAAATAACTTAAAATATAAACATACAGTATACTTATTTTAAGTTACTAATTTGAACTGATCAACAAGAGGAGTTGAACTACCTTATTTATTGAAACATAATAAAATATGTATATAAAATATTTGGTGTGATAAATAGTATTACACCAAATTTAGTGTAATACTATTCACTCTACACCAAATTTGGTGAGATGTGTCATTTTTTATGTTTTATTGGAGATGAAATTACACTAAATTTAGTATTTTGGTGTTCCATTGGAGTTGACCTTATATCAAAACATGGCAATAGACAATGTCTTACCACAACTAAAGCCTTGTACTCCTTTTCTTTTTAACACCACTAACGTATAACCAGTACTGCATATAACAATGTTCATTGCATTATGATTCCATCGAGAAGCACAAAGAAATCTAAGCAAACCTGGAGGTACTAACATATAACAATGTTCATTGCATTGTGGTCCAATTCTCCTTGGCTTCGTTGGATACTAACTACCAATCATTACTCATATGTGAGTTATGTAACTAAGAGTTTGAAACTTTTTTTTTTTATTCACAAGTTTATATACCAGTCAAGTATCTGAGCTTCTTTTTTTTTTTTTGAACTTTTGATAAGTATCTGAGCTTCTTTCTAGAAGATGATACTGAACTTGAACACATAAAGAAGGTACATTAAGTTATAAGATGGAGTAAGAATGAAAGAAATGCTCATATCTGTCTTGATCGGATTATCTGACATATAAAGTGTAACACACATTAATTCTACTATTTTTTTTTCAGGAATGCTGACGGGAGAAGTAAAGAAGAGACTCACTGAAGTTTTGACGAAAATGGTGGAGAGACACCGCATGGCTCGAGCTGCTGTTATTGATGAGGTAAATATACGTCGATTTCACTAGAGACTGATGAATCAGTTTTTGTTTGTTTGTTTCGTTTTTTTTTTGTTCATTGTTACACTTCTAACAAAGAAAACTATTGATAATCAGATGGCGGCTGCGTTGATGGCCGTTAGACCTCTCACTTCACATGACAGACTTTGAATTGTCTTATGTTTTTATTTGACAGATATTTTAAAAGGATAAATTATTTTTGAAATCTTGAAGAATTTATTTACAGTGAGAATCATAATTTTTTAACAAAAGAAAAAATACATTACATAACTTGCGTTTTTCAATTAACAAGTAAATAACCAACCAACCAGAGTTTCTCGCTAGAAAACAGTCGCACATTATTTTCTCAGACAAGTTCAGCAAGACCACAATAAACATGAACGGGAGCAAATGTATCCACTATGTTCGTCATTGACCTGCAAGATGACAGGGGCCTTGCATCGATCGTGGCAATGTCTGCAAAATGGCCGACTGCTCTGATGGTTAAGTTTCGCTAAATGTTCTTTTCCCCCTCGGTGAATAGAACAGTTTGGAGTGAGACGTGAGAAGTCTCCTAGTACACATCCAACATGAAAAGTGACTCCACAATCAGAACATGTAAAGAACCATTTACTTGAATCTAACTCCATCTCACAAACTTCGCACCAGTTTTTGCTGATCGCCTCCTTTCCGCCATGATATAAAGTGATAGGGTGCTCATCGCTTATATGCCATATCTTTTCAGGCAAAGTAGCACAATACAAACACAAGTCAAAATCACAATCACTACAAGTGAGCATGTAGTAGCCATCTGGAACTCTCCAACATGCATCGCAACGACGTTCCTTATTTGTTATAACAAAATATAAGGGATGCAAATGCCCATTATGGACGAAGGGCTCAGAGATGGAACTACAATGTACATCTACAGGGACGCATACCAAATAAGGTCCTTGTGGTTCGTACGTAAAACCACCAAAGAACATATCACACAAGTAACAGTATACAGCCTTGCTTTGATGATACTCCAACTTGTATGGTGTGGTTCGAAAGACAAGGTTTTTCTTCATAGGAAGATGAGCACACTTTTCGTGGAGAAAAAAACGACATTCCTGACAACTATAGACTGGGCCAAACCCGATCTGTGAGGCGCATGCTTCACATCGTAACCTCTCGTAGTAGTAGTCGTCACCAATCATGTCATAATTTTTGAAGAGCAGTAAAATATGTTTATCATGAAAGAAATGACGTATCAAATTATCACCAATCACTTTAAATGGCACAATATCTTCGCTGGTCTCAGGTATCCCTTCGAGTTCCTTTCCATTCCATACATCAAAATCAGTTGCACATCTTGAATGAACTACATACTCAGGGCAAATCGCGCAAGAATAAGCTCCATAGTACTGACTTACATTTTTCCGACAAACTCCACATTTTGCACCCTTATAGCCAAGATGATGCGTAAAAGCGATGCGATGATCATGACGATTAATGTTTATGATGCTTGGTAAGCCAACACAAGATCCAGTGATAACAAAATCACACTTGAGACATATATAAGACTTATAGCTATCAGATTCAATTCCAGCAACATTGCAAGTAAATACGATCTTTTTCGAAAAGAGCATAAGTGGATGGGTGTGAGTCTTGGCGTTGTCAACAACAAAAGGTGGTGGACGTTTAGTACAATCAAGGCACAAAGTAAAATTGCAAATAGAACAATGATAAAGCACCTTTTCTGGTTGAACTAAACAGAAATGACAAATCTTATGCGCATCATCATCATCTATAAATGACTCAGATGGCATGATCTTAAGGGAGTGACTAGAGTGGCAATTATGATCTACCTCTTTTGAGAGATGAACACAATCCAAGTGAAAGTACACGTTATTGCATTCAAGACATGAATAGGAAGGTCCACCGATAGACTCCTTGCATACTTCACAAGGGACCTTATATTCCTCTATTTGTTTCTTCAAAAACACAAGTGTATGGTCATGACACACTGGATGTTTGATAACAAGCGGCGAGGGTTTAGTTCCACAAATCAAATCCACTTTGAATTCACATGTGGGACAAGTATAATATGTGGACAAAATATATTGTCCACAAAAGTCACATGGAGTAATAGAATCATCTGGACTAGTGAGCAAGAGAGGATGCTCAAGGTGGGAAGGGTGATGATTGATCTCTAGTGGGGATTCCGCGCAGTCTTTATGGAACCTCCAATTACAACGAGGCTCGTTGCAATAGTAGCTACCATACATCATTTCTCTTACCTGGCAGCCATCACATTTCTTTTCAATAAACATAGCTGAAAAGAAAAGAGGATGCTCGTGAATAGATAGCTTATATATTGGTGATATTGTCATATCCATATTTGTATGTATGTGACTTAAAGAAGTTTTTTTTTATCAGATATATAAATATGAAACCGAAAGACATCATCATCACATATATATACAATGATTGTAGTTGTTAAGAGTTGTTTGCAAAACTTCTTATCTTCACAAAAGAAGCAAAGTATCAAGTGATTCTTCTATCAAAACATGGCAATAACTAATGTCATACCATAACTAAAGCCTTGTACTTTATGCTATTCTTTTCCTGAGTTTCAAACCCAACACCTTAAACTTGCAGGCAGCTTTCTAAAGCATAAGATTCTGTTTTTTTTTACAACATCAAAATTACCAATTATGTTTTTGACTTTTTCTTATTTTTGTTAAACTACACCTCAAAGAAAAAAGAGAACTGTAAAAACCTTATTTGCTAATACTATATTTTGTAAGCGAGGGAAAAATATTTCTGTATAACATATATAATATGTGGTTGATTGGTCTAATGATTTAGCTTTAATTTTTTTTATCTAAAACCATAAAATCATCAATCATACTTTATTTAGTTCTTAAATTACATTAGAAAAAAGAAGGCTGTACGATGATTATTTTATAAAGCATTATTTATTGAAGTTCTTTGAAAATAATTGTTGTATAAATATTTTTATTTCTTTAATTTTTAAAACTACATCAAATACAGTTACATCAACAAATTTTAACCTCTGTATTGAGTCTGATAGTAAGAAGGTGGTGGATATATTAAATGGAAAAATTCTACATTTTGATAGCTACAATTGGAAACGTGAGATTCTCTGGTGGAGAAATCGAATGAAAGGGGTAACATTCCAGTGGATAGGACGTGAAGGCAACAAGGTGGCTGACAAATTGGTGAAGCATCAAATGGAAGACAATGTTTATTTCAAATTTTATTTCTATGTTCCTAGATTTTTATCAAATGAACTCCACTATGACTATGTACATTCAACGTAATATTAATGAAGTAAGTGTTATAAAAAAAAACAAATTTTACAGACTAATTTCTACAAATACAGCCCAACTAATTATATCCAGAAAATTTAAATACTAAACTATACAACAAATTTTTTACAGATATATTCTAACCAATCCATCTGCAATAGGGAACTCTTAGTTTACTTATTGTTGTAAAAAAAAAAAAAATTAATGCAATGCATATAATTTTTGGTTTACCTATCCCAAAGTAAAGAAAAATTGCTAGTTCTTTGGCGTTACGAAGTTGGGCCTTTCTTACCTGGGCTCAAGTCTCTCCAGTTGGACTTCAAAGGGTAGTTTATAGGAATCTGGGCTGTTCTTACGCGGCCCATTTCTCCCTAGTTAATAGCCCAAGTCCGTGTAGTTAGGCATCATCATCATCACCCTCAGTGAAAACCTAATCTCTCTCCCTCAGTCGAAACCCTAGATTTCTGATTCTCGCGAGTTCTCTCTGTTTCTCTAGAGCTGAAAAAAAAGTTCCAATCTTTCGTATGTTCTCCCCTCTCATAGTCGTAGTATCGAGTTATTAGCTCGTAATCTCATCAGATTTTGTTCACTCACTCTTAGTTTCACTCTCCTTTTTGTAGCTCTATCCAGTGAAAGTGATGATGCAGCAAAAGGTAAAAAATCTCTTACTCCGTTTCACGCATCTCGCCAAAGATCTTTCCTTTACTAAATTTCAGCTCATGTTAGATATATAGACTCTCATGCTTCTTCTGTTGAAAATTGGAATCTGGAATGATTACTTGAGCACACTTTCAGTTATTTCAGTTAGACTCACTCTGTTTATTACACTCACTGTTCTTTCTATTACGAGTATCTGACTGATTCACTGTTCAGTTATTTCAGTTAAGACCTTGTTGTGTCTTGTTTCTGTTATTACACTCACTGTTTCTTTCCATTACAGGCACTGAACAAGCGATAGAACTAAAAAGTTACTGATGGATACTGGAGGCAACTCGCTGGCCTCTGGACCAGACGGCGTGAAGAGGAAAGTCTGCTACTTCTACGACCCGGAGGTTGGGAACTACTACTACGGCCAAGGCCACCCCATGAAGCCACACCGCATCCGCATGACCCACGCCCTCCTCGCTCACTACGGTCTCCTCCAGCACATGCAAGTCCTCAAACCTTTCCCCGCACGTGACCGTGACCTCTGCCGCTTCCACGCCGACGACTACGTCTCCTTCCTCCGCAGCATTACGCCCGAGACTCAGCAGGATCAGATCCGCCAGCTCAAACGGTTCAACGTCGGTGAAGACTGTCCTGTCTTTGACGGTCTTTACTCCTTTTGCCAGACCTATGCTGGTGGCTCTGTTGGTGGATCTGTTAAGCTTAACCATGGGCTTTGTGATATTGCTATTAACTGGGCTGGTGGTCTCCATCATGCTAAGAAGTGTGAGGCTTCTGGCTTCTGTTATGTCAATGACATCGTCCTAGCTATCCTTGAGCTGCTTAAGCAGCATGAGGTTTGTCTCCTTCCCTACTAAAGCGTTTCTCCCATAATTTTAACATCATAGTTCTTAAAAAACCGATTTATAAGACTCAAACCGTTATAGACCATTCTAAACCAGTTTAAACCATCAAAAGCGATCTAAATTAGACTAAATTTGTTAAGTTAACTAATAATGTACAAATCCACAAATATGTATAATTTTTTTGTTTTGTTTTGTATATCTAATTTTGATTATTCATCATAAAAGTTTCATAACTCAACCCCAAAAAAACTAAAAGATCTTATATTAGTGTAAAATATATATAAAATAAATCAATAATAAGTGGATGCTACTCATAGTCACTAGTTCTTTACAAACACTGTTGAACATGTTCTAATGTATTTGTTTTTGTTTTGTTTCTCAGCGTGTTCTGTATGTTGATATCGACATTCACCACGGAGATGGAGTGGAGGAAGCGTTTTACGCTACTGACAGAGTCATGACCGTCTCGTTCCATAAATTTGGAGATTACTTTCCCGGCACAGGTCACATACAGGACATTGGTTACGGAAGTGGGAAGTACTATTCGCTCAACGTACCACTGGACGATGGAATCGACGACGAGAGCTATCATCTCTTGTTCAAGCCCATCATGGGGAAAGTGATGGAGATTTTCAGACCAGGTGCGGTTGTGCTGCAGTGCGGTGCTGATTCTTTGTCTGGTGATAGGCTCGGATGCTTTAACCTCTCCATCAAAGGTCATGCCGAGTGTGTCAAGTTCATGAGATCGTTTAATGTTCCGTTACTTCTCTTGGGTGGTGGTGGTTACACTATCCGTAACGTTGCTCGGTGCTGGTGCTACGAGGTAACTATTACAGAAACCGTTATAACATTTGTTTTTTTTATTTACTGAAACAAATTGTTTATGTGACAAGACTGGAGTTGCACTTGGAATCGAAGTTGAGGACAAGATGCCGGAGCATGAGTACTATGAGTACTTTGGTCCGGACTATACGCTTCACGTTGCTCCGAGTAACATGGAGAACAAGAACTCTCGGCAGATGCTTGAAGTGATTCGTAATGACTTGCTCCACAACCTCTCGAAGCTTCAGCATGCTCCGAGTGTGCCGTTTCAGGAAAGGCCACCGGATACAGAGACTCCTGAGGTATGTTTGGTTGCTTTATTGAGTTTCTAATTTTAACAGTTGATTTTGCTACCAATCTTAGTATGATTTTGTCTAAAAATTACAGGTAGATGAAGACCAAGAAGATGGAGATAAAAGATGGGATGCGGATTCTGACATGGATGTAGATGATGATCGGTATGTGAAATATCAATGTTTCCTTTTTGTTAGTGCTAGCAGGGTTTAGTGTATACTTAAGTTGCTATCTATCTGACTGTGCAGTAAACCTATACCAAGCAGAGTGAAAAGAGAAGCTGTTGAATCTGATGCAAAGGACAAGGTAAGCGAAGTGTTGGTATATCTTATTCGCCTTGGTTTCTCGAAACATTTCTACAAACAGTTGATTTTTGTTTTTAATGCAGGATGGAGGACTGAAAGGAGTAATGGAGCGTATGAAAGGTTTTGAGATGGGGGGTATGGAGGAGAGTGGAAGCACCACCAAGGTGAAGTGAAACAATAGACCCGAGAGAGATTATTGAGATTGGAAGAATTTGTCTAAAGTGGGTTTGGTTTGGTTTGGTTTGGTTTGGTTGCAGGTAACAGGAGGAAACTCAGTGGGAATTGAGGAAGCAGGTGTGAAAATGGAAGAGGATGGCACAAACAAGTCAGGTGCTGCATCAGATCAAGTGTTTCCTAAAACATAAAATAAAGTCTTTGGAGGCTTCTCATTTCTTGTTGCCCTTCCTAGTCTTTTAAAACTTTTTAGTTTGTTATTTGATAATTGAATACGCACGTTTATGTATTTATTCGTTGCAATGTGGCATGTGGTGTCTGAATGATCGCAAGACGGGATAATTCTATTTGCTATGTATGAAGTATATGGGGCTTCTTCCATCAAAACACTACCCCTGACATCTCATAACTAAAAATCTTGTACTCTTTCACCTTCTTCATTAGTTCAGAGTCCAAAAGGGAGAAGAATATTTTTGTATAGTGATAGTTTGTTTATCTATACAACTCCCAAAATAAAATAAAACTGTGAATATTTCTTACTTGGGCTTAATTCTCTCTAGTTGAACTCTAAACTCTTTGATGGCAAATTCGTAGTAGGCTTTTCTTAATCGGCCCAATGTGTTCTTGTTGGACTACGATCCGTAAATAGTGGGGAATACGAAGGGTAGGTTAAGCGAGAGGAAATAAAAAAAGACAAAAGAAAAAGAAAAAGACATAACTCTCCCTATTGTTGTCGGAGAGAAGGCAAAGGAGTAGTTTGGCATCATCGCCCTCGGAGAAACCTAATCTCTACCTCTTCTGCCCCTTCTGAAATTCCCGATCTCACCCTTTTCTCTTCCCCCTTCAACAATTTGTTCTTTCTATTTTTTTTTACCCGCCAAATTCAACTTCCCATTCTTCCAACGACTCCTTTCCCCCAATTCGATTCCCTCATCGAAACCCTAGATTTAAGATTGACGCAGGTCTGGATCTTCTCCTTTCTCACGTTTCTGTTGATCCCAGCTTTTTTTTTTTTTTTAATTCTCGTGAGTTCTCTCTGTTTCTAGTGTTGATAAAGTTTCAATTTTTAATCTGTTGTCTTCTTCATTTCTTCTAGTGTCTGCTCAGTAAAGATCGTTCTGTTGGTCAATCTTAATCATGAGCTGATTTAACTTCAATGTTTGATTTGAGATTGGACGCATCCGTAGTCGTAGTATCGAGTTATTAGCTCGCTTCTTATCAGATTTTGTTCACTGACTCTTAGTTTTATACTCTACTTTTTTGTAGCTACATCAACCGTTCCGTTGGTTGAGGAACTTACTGTTCAGTGAAAGTGATGATGCAACACAAGGTAGAAGCTCTCACACTCTGTTTTCTAAGCCTTAACTCCCCAAGTTCTTTTGCTTTACTAAATTTCAGCTCTTATTGATATGGTCTCTCATGCTTCTTTAGTCTTTTAATCTTTTGGGTTTGATCATTGGAATATGAATGATTACTTAAGGTCACCAGACACATTTTCATTTATTAACAGCTTTCGTTACATCTGTGTTTCTATTCTAGTGCTGGATGACTAGATCTTGTTTGCATGTTCTCTTTTATTACAGGTACTGATAACGCAAGAGAACTAGTTGTCCTTTCACGAGTGGGTTTTTTTTCTTCTCGAAGCAGTGTAATATACTATAAGGTTCCTTCTGCAATGGCCAATCGCGATTTAATGCTTGGACAGGATCACAACATCGGTATGAGCCAAGGTCAATCACTGGTGCTTGGTCACAACCACGCTCTAGAACTCGGTCAAAACCACGACATGGGTTTAGGACAAGCTCAACATGATGATCACGAACTTGACTTAGGACAACACCAACACGATGATCATCATGAGCTAGGCTTAGGAGGACACAACCAAAACCAAGACGAAGAAGATCATCATCACCATCACGATTACATGAACGAGAATGACATCTCTGTTGATCAAAAGCCTGGACACGACGAAGACGACGTTGATCCAGAGAACCAAATGTTCTCCTTGTCTGGTAACAACGAGAATCTCGAACTAGCCATCGACTCAAGCCACGAGATCGAGATCGATCACCACGGGGAGATGGTAATGGTCACCACTCCCGTCCAAGCACGCTGCGCCGCCCTCTCCTCCGAGCTAACCTACCAGCTCACAGTCGGACAAGAGTTCCCAGACGTCAGGAGCTGCCGCAGAGCGCTGCGAGACATGGCCATCGCTCAGCATTTCGAAATGCAAACAATAAAATCCGACAAGACACGCTTCACAGCCAAATGCTCTTCCGAAGGATGTCCCTGGAGAGTCCACGCAGCCAAACTCCCTGGCGTCCCGACCTTCACCATCAGGACCATCCACGAGAGCCACACCTGCGGAGGGATCAACCACTTAGGCCACCAGCAGGCCTCCGTCCAGTGGGTGGCCACCTCGGTCGAGCAGCGTCTCCGGGAGAACCCCAACTGCAAACCGAAAGAGATCCTCGAGGAGATACACCGCGTCCACGGCATCACCTTGTCTTACAAGCAAGCCTGGCGCGGCAAAGAGAGGATCATGGCCACAATGCGCGGCTCCTTCGAAGAAGGCTACCGTCTCCTCCCTCAGTACTGCGACCAGGTCAAGAGGACAAACCCCGGAAGCATAGCCTCAGTCTACGGATCCCCAGCAGACGACTGCTTCCAGCGTCTCTTCGTCTCCTTCCAAGCTTCAATCTACGGGTTCTTAAACGCTTGCCGCCCGCTCCTCGGCTTAGACAGAACCTATCTCAAAAGCAAGTACTTAGGCACGTTGCTTCTCGCTACTGGATTCGATGGAGACGGAGCTTTGTTCCCTTTAGCGTTTGGGATTGTAGACGAAGAGAGCGATGAGAACTGGATGTGGTTCCTTTGTGAGCTTCATAACCTTCTCGAGACCAACACCGAGAACATGCCGAGGCTGACTATACTATCAGATAGACAAAAGGGAATCGTTGAAGGAGTTGAACAGAACTTCCCAACGGCCTTTCACGGCTTCTGCATGAGGCACTTAAGCGAAAGCTTCCGTAAGGAGTTCAACAACAATCTGTTAGTTAACTATCTGTGGGAAGCGGCTCAAGCTCTGACGGTGATCGAGTTCGAAGCTAAGCTACTCGAAGTTGAAGAAGCTTCTCAAGACGCTGCTTACTGGATCAGACGTATCCCTCCGAGGCTGTGGGCTACTGCCTACTTCGAAGGGCAACGGTTTGGTCATCTGACGGCTAATATAGTCGAGTCTTTAAACTCGTGGATCGGTGAAGCTTCTGGACTTCCGATTATACAGATGATGGAGTGCATCAGGAGGCAGCTGATGACTTGGTTCAACGAGCGGCGCGAGACCAGTATGCAGTGGACTTCGATACTCGTCCCAAGCGCCGAGCGGCGTGTCGCCGAGGCGCTTGAGCTTGCTAGAACCTACCAGGTGCTTAGAGCAAACGAGGCTGAGTTCGAAGTTATATCTCACGAAGGGAACAACATTGTGGATATAAGGAACAGGTGTTGTCTCTGTAGAGGTTGGCAGTTATACGGTTTGCCCTGCGCGCACGCCGTTGCTGCTCTTTTGTCTTGTAGGCAGAACGTTCATAGGTTCACAGAGAGCTGTTTCACTGTGGCGACGTATAGGAAGACTTACTCTCAGACGATTCATCCGATTCCTGATAAGAGTCTTTGGAGAGAGATGTCTGAGGAGGGAGGAGGAGATCCGAGTGTGAGTAATAAAGCGGGTCTTGATGTTGCTGTTGTTGTTATAAACCCGCCTAAGTCGCTGAGACCGGCAGGTAGGCCGAGGAAGAGACGGGCGAGAGCTGAAGATAGAGGACGTGTGAAGAGGGTTGTGCATTGTAGCAGGTGTAACCAGACTGGTCATTTCAGAACCACTTGTGCTGCACCCATTTGAATCTGTGTGCACACCCTTCATCTCTTACCTTATAAAAAGAACAGTTACTTGTTTGTTGTTTGTTTACTTGTATCCATTTACATTGTATGCTCAGCTGTAGCAGTATTGTATGCATAATAAGAAACTCTTTTTTTTAATAATATAGATGAGATCATATATTTGTTTTCAAAATGGAATGTATTATAAATAGGTTTTGATTTATCAGAAAGTACCAAAGTGTTGTATTATTCTTGATTCTTAAACAAACTCAGTTCCAAACAAAAACATGAGACAATGGGTTTTGGAAGAATAGCTTCCTAAAAAACTGGCGAGGTCGTTCGAGGACAAGGACGTAGCCGCCGCGTGGATCAAAGAACCAGTAGATGAAACCGTGCAAGAGGAAGGTTCCAACCATCACGAAAGGCACAAGGGCCAACAGCCTCGACTTGGATGAAATCAGATACATCCCTGATACAAACGCAGAGGCCATTGCGATCAGTGACACAACCATCAGCAGACACGACATGTAGAGGAAAGAGGAACGTGCTCGGAAACCGTGTCTGGAAGCGTAGAACAAGAAGTAGACTGTGGTTACAGAGAAGCAGAAGGCGATTGTGTCGAACACAAAGAAACATTTGAAAGCTGCTTTTTCCATCAACGTAGGTGTACCGTCCGGTTTGTAACCGCCAGGTAGTTGGAATGCCGCAGCAAAATGCTACTGTTGCCACAAGAACCGCGACTAGAAGACGAACCTCGTACATTGCACCGTCGTTGCTTTCTTCAACTTCTGCTTCGTCTTGCTTCTTCTTTGTCTCGATGTTATGTCGCTGAGACGGTTGCTTGTAGTATCTTTGCAGTGCATAGTATGTCATCGTCACCTCGTAACTAATCTGAAATTAATTATAACAAAACCAATAATTTCATGAGACTTGACAAACTTTAAAGGTCAACACATCGAGAGAGTAAGCAAAGTAATGTTATTACCTCTTGATTCCGAGAGTAAAAGAGTTCCGCAGCTGTTAAGTGACCACGGTTCATAACAAACTTATCCACTCGCTTGTTTTCCAAAAGAAGCGATAAGACGGCTTGCCATTTGTAAACGACCGATAGATGGAGAGGCGTGTTTCCCTCTGCGTCGCTTTCATTCAACAGATGGAGAGAGACCTCAGGCATCTCTAGAATACAGTCAATGATTCCTCTTTTTCTTGATATGATTGCAGAGTGAAGAGATGTTCTTCCTTTACCATCAACTAGTGTTCCCAAACATAAGGACAGCTACCAACAAGCTCTCTATAGGTATCAACTTGACCAGTAGAGGCAGCGAGATGAAGCGGACACTGTCCTTCCTTGTCTGATATATAAGCAGCCGAGCTGTCTTGTTTTAGCAAAAGTCTAGTTATCTCCACTTTACCAAGCCATACTGAATAATGAAGAGGCGTCCATCCGAAAATATCGACTTCTTTGATCATTTCCGGCCTTGTCTCCATCAGTTTTGTCAAAAAACCTAACCAAAACAACAGCAACAATGTTGGAAATGAATTTATCACTTTGTCAAAACTATTTCCTGAATTCAAATCAGTCCATTTAATAAATGAAAGGCGGGAAATAATAGCAAATCAACAAAAAAAAAAAAATGAAGAACGAAAGAAACTTTACCAGTACTGACAACGTCAGAATCCACAGCGGCATGCAGAGCATTCATACCTTTAGTCCCTGTACCGGAAACAGAAGGAGATGCTGCCAAAATATGATCAGCAATATCGAAAAGTACTCTTTCAATAGCTAAGTACAAGGGAGATTCGTTGTTGTTATTGGCCATCTCTAGCAATCCTGTGTCTTGTTCAAATAGGAGCTTTGCTACATCAACATTTCCATTCTTTAATGCAACATGTAAAGCTGTATCGTTCTGCTTATTAGTAGTCCTCAGCAGCTGCTTGGTTATTCCCCGGTTTTCGATATCTGAAGTTACATTATTGATGGCTGAATTGACAAGAAGTTGTAGAACTTGAAAGGAACCTACACTAGCTGCAACGTGTAGAGGTGTGTCTCCATTGTTGTTTTCTCCCAAGAGGAGACATGGGCGAAGTTCAAGTATGGCTGCAGCGAAATCAAGCCTCTGATGCTTAGCTGCAATGTGAAGAACGTTGTTCTTATGTGGTGTTACCTTGTCGAAATCTGAATGGTGACAGCTGTCAAGATTAAGGAGATTAGTTTCCCCTTTAGCTGCAGCTATATGCAATATCCAGTCCATCATGCGTCTGCAACAAAACACAGTTAGTAAAACCACAAGAACGAATCTAAAGATTTAAGTTATGTAGATTCTTGGTCAAGTAAAAACTACCAAACCTGCAAGGAAGCTGATGCAAAGAAGATTTTCTTGGAGAGAAAGGAGACGCAGATTCAGCTTCTTATATAGTCCTGTATTGTAGAACGCGGTATCGCAAAGCTGAATGTGGAAGCAATGCCATCTCTTTTAGATGGATATCTAGGATTGAAAACACAGATGCAGATTTGCTTGCAAAGCAGATACTTTCTGTAAATGAGGCTTTAATGATTTCCACCTAAGTTTTAATAAATGAAATTGTGTTTCAACGTTAGTGTGTGGAGGATATATTTTTTCTCTTTCTCATCCTATCTTATATGCGTTCTTAAGATTACTAAGCATGTTACATACAAAATGACATTAGCTCTCTGAAAATTAAGAAAGAAATTCATAAGAACATGATCCTCATCACTTAGTATTTTTTGTTTTTTGTTTTTGTTTTTTTTTATTGCTTAAATTTGCCTTAGTATTTTTTGTTGCATAAACTGTTTATTTCTTGAAGGGATCCTAAACTGTTTGTTTCTTTCTTTTCCAGTTGTTGTACTTAGCTAGTATCATATAGTTTCATTTTTGTAAAACCTTCTCATCATTTTAGTTATTACATACATATCGTCTAAAATATTATGTTCGATTTGTCACAAATGAAACAAAAACAACAACAAAACATATTTTAAAAAAATGGAACGATCATTCTTATGTGATGTTCTTAGCCGGATCGGTCCTAGACTTGGGTGGCTGCAGCTTCTAGTGCTTCAACAGCCGCCTCCGTCCCTACATTAGCTACTTCCTCAGGGGTCTTGAATTTGTTCACAAGGCATTCTGGTTAACACCAATGCCTTGAAATTTTTTGACCAAATATCTAATTACTGGTTGAAGTTTTTAAAAGAGTGAAGGGTAATACCATGTCAGGAAAACAAACAACGAATAACTGATTCATCAAGAAGCTGAGTTCTGGCCAATAACAACATATATACACGATGCATAATCTAGCTCTCACTGTAAAGAACTTAAAAATAGAAGACTAATGATTCTAGTTAGCAATGTAATGTTAACTCTTGCTCTGAGAGTAAAAGAGTTCTGCAGCTGTTAAGCGATCACACGGTTCCCAACACTCTTATCCACTCGCTTGTTACGCAAAAGAAGCAACAAAATGGCGTGGACTGATGGATGGAGATCGCCTACATGCATCAGATGAAGAGGGATCTCAGGGATGTTTTTATATGACTGAAGAGTGGAGAGATGTTCTTCCTTTACCATCAACTAGTGTTCCCAAACGTAAGGATAGTTACCAAAAAGCTCTCTATAGGATACGTACGGAAGATAGAAGACAGATTATCTCAAGTCTGGTTTTATTAGCCAACGTGTTAATGTGTGGAGGATCGAGGATGGCTAACTAACAACATGAGTTTTTCTTCCTCTTTCTCATCCTATCTTAAGATTACTAAAAACTTGTTCCATACAAAATAATATTAACTCTCTGAAATTTAAGAAAGAAATTCACAATAGAACATGATTTCGTTTGTTCAACCATCATTTTCCTTAGTTCAACCATCATTTTATTTATTATATTACATATCTAGAGTATTATGTTCGAATTGTCACAACTGAAACAAAAACAACAAACATATTAAAAAAAAAGATGGAACAAGCATTGTTATGTGGTTAGCAGGATCAGTCCTAGACTTGGGTGGCTGCAGCTTCTTGTACTTCAACAGCCGCCTCGGTCTCTGCTTTAGCTACTTCCTCAGGGGTCTTGCCATTGGTCACAGGTGGCACCAGAGAGTCGAACTTGTCTGATTTCCCCAACACAATCTCAATCTGCGTAAAACAATAACACAAAAGAGAGAATTGTAAAATAAGAAGTCTGAGATTTGTAAAATAAGAAGTCAAAATGTTACAAAGGGAGATGCTAAACTTGCCTTTGCTTTCTGAACCATCTTTCCTTTGGTCTCATCCTTCATTCCCACAGTGGATGTCAACACTTCTGAACAATGATAAAAGAAAAAAAAAAGATTCTTGAATTAGATTAAAAGCTTTTTATCATATCATGAAATAAAGAAAGATAGAGAGACTTTCAACTTACTCTTCTCTGTAGCCAATCCATTGTTCTTCAAGATCTCAGAGATTGTTACAACCGTCGTAATTGCTATGCGCCAAATCAAACAGTTCAACGTAAATACACAAAGAGGAGAGACCAGTATCCAACCTTTCGTCAACAAGATTTTAAGTTATAATGAAAAATGTATATTATTACCCATTCCGAGTGCAGAGAGTTCAACCTCATTGTGTTGCTGAATGTACCTCTGCATTCACACAAAAATTGATTCAGAAACTGCTCTATTTTGGAATACAAAACGATCGTTCATGAATATCATACTATATAACTAGTCGATAAACAGATCGAAAACAAGATCTGGCAGGCAAACAACCCTAGATCCGGTGCGAAATTTTCGATTCAGATTCAAGAGGTTTTTAACAAAATACCTTGGCGAGATTAACGTAGAAGAACAGTGGCTTCTTCGTGTTGGAAACTTGAATCCTGTTCTTCTTGTGAGTCTCCGTCTTTGCTGGCGTGAGGATGATGTTTATCTCCGGTGCTGTGATCGGTGCAGGGGCCGGTGTCGCTATTTGCATCGCCATCTTCTTCTTGGATCACCCTCGTTCTTTCAGTTTCTTCTCTATCTCTGCGTTAAACTTCTCTTTGATAGCGGGAATATTAGAAAACCGTTATGAGGCCTAGGGGCATTTTATATAGCAGCGTGAAGCCAACGAGATGTCGACACGTGTTTGTCTTCGAGTTGGTTTGTTGACCGAGTAAGAGGGAAAAGACGGGAAAGACGGATTGGTTCCATTCATTCATCTCCTTTCGAGTGATAACCCCTATCATTCTGACATATTTACCCTTTTGGGTTTTGTACTTTTTACAAAACTAAACGTGGGCCTACCAATGTGCTTACGTAAATGGGCTTGCGCTATATTTTTTTTGATAGAAATTACACAGATATTTAACGGTTTAAATTTGACTCTACAGACTGCAATCAAATCGTAAGTGTGTATGGTTTTATTACGCAGTCACATTTATTCTTGTTTTGAACATCCATTAGTGGTATGCGTACTACAGTCTCTAACACCAATAGTAACGAGATGGTCCCTATCCACAATACACATATCAATCTCTCGCTGTTGGTTAGCATTTTCGAAGCATAAAAATAGAAAATCTTGTTTGTTGGACTAACCGGCTGATTTGTAAAAAAATTTGCCTCCAAAAAATAAAGGTTTTCTAGTTTTGAGTTGTGACGTGGGTCTTACGTCTTTTCAAATTTAAACATGAGTTGCGAGGGAAAGTATATGAACTAGTCTTGAAGTCTGAACTCGGAAAGGCAGGAAGCATTTTTTTCAAAGCTTCCTGTGAAGCCCCGAGCTCGAGAAGGTAATTTTGAACCATTTTCGGCCAGAGCTCAGTCATTCTTCTTGTGACAAAGTAGCTTATGTTCCAAGTATCTTTCTAGCTTCTTTTGATCCGTCCCAAGTCGACAAAACTCATCCTTTCTCTGAGAAAAAGCTTCAGCGTCGCATTCGTCTCGTGAAGAGATTCTGAAGACAGCCTAACCGGAACCGATACAGCACAGAAACAGTTCAGTTCAGAGTAAAAACGATCCCGGGAACAACACTAATGATGTCCACGAAGACCCTGTTCCAGATCATGCAACGGTAAAACTGGATTGAAACCAGTCAAAGAGTCCTTAGAGGAAGCTTGCGAGGGTTGAAATGATTATGATTGATGTTCACCGGAATATTATATTATGTTTTGACTCAACTGACTGGACCTGAAGATTGACATGGCTTGTATCAACGGTGGCTAAACGTTGAGTGAAGCTAACAAGCTTCGTTTTTTTTTAAATTTATATTTTGAGTGATAAAGAGTGTTGGCTAGACAGATCTTCATATATCATCATCAGTTGTAAAATTCAATAGTCAATACGCAAGAGGCGTTGTAATGAAAACTTACTCTTGCTTACAAGATCGTTTTTGATTAAAGTAAATTCAGTTTCCACATGAGACTCACCTTCTTAAGGCCATTTTCGCATCCAACTTTATTTTTTGCCGTGAAGATTTTAATTGCACACAGAAACAGACTTTTATGCGAATTTGTTTTTTAAGAGGTTCACCTTGGAAAATCCCAAATATTAAAAACCACATTGCAAAGAAATACTTGAATACAAAGGGATGAATTGGAATGGCCGTGAAAAGTGAGGGACTTATTTGCAAATCTCCCAACTCCGTAAAGATATATATTAGGGTTTCGTTTTGTTTTGGTCAAAAGATAGAATCATAGATCCATGAAAAGAGCTAGGAGGAAGAAGAAGATCGAGATCAACCAGCAACGTTTAACAAAGAAAGAAGATGAAAACGATCCGTTTTCGATAATTACTCTGGATCTAGTAGTAGAGATACTCCTGAAAGTTCCGACCAAATCTGTAGCCAGCCTTGTCTTGGTTTCAAAACAATGGTTATCCTTAATTCGTGGCAAAGATTTTATCAATCTGTACCTGGCCCGATCTTCACCTCGTCTTCTTTTAGTAGTCTTCGCCAATAACGAGGAAGAGCAGTTCTTACAAACCTGCTCTCAGGTTGATCCATCATCTGATAGTCATAGGCTAAACATAACTCTAGATAAGAACCAAGTGGTTGGTTTTTCTCCACCAATCCGCGGTTTGGTCTGCCGTCAAATGGATTCTAAAGTGAGGATTGCAAACCCTAGCACGGGCCAGTTCGTAACGTTACCTAGAGTCAAAACTACAAGAAAAGGTATATTATCCCTTTTTGGGTATGATCCAGTGAATGATGTATACAAAGTGTTGTGCATGACGATACTGCAAGGTCGTCAAAGACGTGAATCACAAGTTGTGTCCGAGGAGCATCAAGTGTACACTCTAGGAGGTCAACGAAAATGGAGAATGATTGAATGTAAGCATCCTCATCTTCCTCCTCCTCTTAATGTTGTCACTAAAGGGATATGCATAAATGGGATACTATATTATTACGCTTGGATAAAAAGTGAAGCATCCTTGATAAGCTTTGATCTGATATCTGAAGAGTTTAATGCCATTAAGTTACCTGAGGATATCCCATGCGTGGTGAATTACATTGGAAAGGTAGCTATAGCGAGTTGGCCTACCCGTAATGGCGAAGTTCACCTGTGGATTCTAGAAGATGCCGATAAACAAGAATGGTCAAAAGTTTCAATCGTTGTTCCTTCTTGGATAGATTTAATTGACATTCATCACGGATACAGATTCAGGGGTACACTTAGTACTGGCGAGCTTATATTTTCACCTTGGACCTTTCCCATTAACCCGTTCTATTTCATCAGTTACAATCTCAAGGAAAACATTGCCAAGAAAGTTGTGGTTAAAGTACTTGGAGAACCCGAAGCTTCTCGCACAATCTATTTTGATCATGTAGAGAGTCCTATATTCTGTCAAATGTAAGTTAATCCTTTTGGTGTTGCCTTTCTTTTTAAATTTGGTTTATATTTGGAGACGAAAAAAGTTTGTAATCTAGTATACGGGAAAGAGCAGTTCTTACAAACCTGCTCCCAGGTTGATCCATCTTCTAATGATCATCGTCATAGGTTAAACATAACTCAACACCGTATGCATGTGTATGCTTTTTCTCCACCCATACGCGGCTTGATCTGCCGTCAAATGGATTCTAAAGTGGTGATTGCAAACCCTGGCACGGGCCAGATCTTGACGTTACCTAGAGTCAAAACTATTAGAAGAGGTATATTATCCTTTTTAGGGTATGATCCAGTGAATGATCTATATAAAGTTTTGTGCATGACGGTACTAGGAGGTCATCAAAGACGTCCACAAGTTGTGTCAGAGGAGCATCAAGTGTACACTCTAGGAGGAGGCCAACAAAAATGGAGAATGATTGAATGTGAGCATCCTCATCTTCCTCCTCCTTCTTATTTATCTACTAAAGGTATATGCATAAATGGGATACTATATTATTATGCTTGGATACAAAATGAAGGAGCCTTGATAAGCTTTGATCTGATCTCTGAAGAGTTTAATGCCATTAAGTTACCTGAGGATATCAAATGCGTAGTGAACTACAATGGAAAGATAGCTATAGCGAGTTTGACTACCATTAACGGTGAGGTTCACATATGGGTTCTAGAAGATGCCAGTAAACAAGAATGGTCAAAAGTTTCTTTCGTTGTCCCTTCTTGGATAGATTTAGTTGGAAAGAATGGATTCAGGTTCAGGGGTACACTTAGTACTGGCGAGCTTATATTTTCACCGACTAGTTGCATTAAGCCGTTCTATTTCATCAGTTACAATCTCAAGGAAAACAATGCTAAGAAAGTTGTGGTTGAAGGAATTGGATATCCCTATGGTTCTCTCGAAGTCTATTTTAATCATGTAGAGAGTCCTGTGTTTCTGTCAAATTAAGTTTATCCGTTTTGTGTTGTTTGTGTGGGCCTTGACTATTTTACATTTGATTTTCTTAATTGATTTACATTTTGAAGATGAATATTAGCTTTGTGTTGGCTATAGTTGGATCTTCATCCACATTTTGATTTTATATTTGTACCTTTCGTTTCGTAAAGAATAAGTTATTGACAATTTGAAGAGGATACCTGAAGATGTCCAGAGTTGTAGAAGAGTCAGATAGCGGTACACTTGACTTGCGTGTTCTAACAACTAACAATGTATGATCGTTTTGGTTGCCTTTTGACCTTTGCTTTGTTCCCATTTGTTCTAGCATTTTTGTTTTTTTTTTCTCTGCGAAACAATTGGTCTTAGCTCCTGTATAATCTAGTATACAAGATCGTTCTCACTCCAGTTGTAAAACTCAATACGCAAGAGCGTTGTGATGAAAACTTGATCTAGCATATATACAAGATCGTTTTTAATAATAAAAGTGACAGTTCAAGGAAAAGGGAAAAAACATCTTGATGAAGGGTTAGGAACTTGCTTTGGGACAAGAGATTCTTCTACAGCATGCAAAATGCAAATTTTCCATTTATTATATTTTCATTCTTTTGATTCTTTAGCTAATCAAGTAATCAACAATAGCTGTGACAAAAAAAAAGTAATCAACAATAGATGCACATGATGTACCTCATGCTTTGATTGAATAAATTTCACTCATTCTAAAATAAAGTGGCTACACTCACCTTCTTCAGGACATTTTAGTCTCTGCCAAAACCATAGGCAGATATTGAAATTTTCCATTGCATGACTTTCTGGATTGTTGTGACGAAACTGACAATTTTCTTATAAAAAGTTTCACTTTGCAAATTCCTAACTATTAAACCCCACATTGCAAAGAAGTACTTGAATACAAAGGGATACTGGAATGGCCGTGAAAAGTGAGGGTTTTATTTGCAAAGTCTCTCGAAGACATTAGGGTTTTGTTTTGTTTTGGCAAAGATATTAGTGTTGTTACTAGTGAATTTTTTTTCAAAAAGGAACAAGACACAGAACCATGAAAAGAGCCAAGAGGAAAGAGACGACCAGGACCAATCAACAATGTCTTACGAAGAAAGAAGATGAAAACAATCAGTCTTCCATTGTTCCTATGGATCTCATAATAGAGATACTCCTCAAAGTTCCGACCGAATCCATAGCTCGGTTTGTCTTAGTTTCAAAACAATGGTCATCTATAATCCGAGGCAAAGAGTTCACAAATCTGTACATAGCTCGATCTTCCACTAGGATGCGTCTTCTTTTCACAGTCCAGATGCTTGAAGAGCAGTTCCTACAATCCTGCTCCCAAAATGATCCATCTTCTGATCGTCATAGGCTAAACATAACTCCATATAATCATGTGTTTGCTTATTCACCACCCATCCGCGGCTTGATCTGCCGTCCAATGGATTTGAAAGTCCTGGTTGCTAACCCTAGCACGGGCCAGCTCTTCACGTTACCTAGAGTCAAAACTAATAGAAGAGGTGTATTATCTTTCTTAGGGTATGATCCAGTGAATGATGTATACAAAGTGTTGTGCATGACTGTACTACGAGTTCATCAAGAACGAGGATCACGAGTTGTATCTGAAGAGCATCAAGTGTACACTCTAGGAGTAGGTCAACGAAAATGGAGAATGGTTGAATGTAAGCATCCACATCTTCCTCCTACTCGTACTAATTTACCTACTAAAGGGCTATGCATAAATGGGATACTGTACTATTATGCTTGGATACAAAATGAAGGAGCCTTGATAAGCTTCGATCTGATATCTGAAGAGTTTAACGTCATTAAGTTACCTGTGGATAACCCTTGCATAGTGAACTACACTGGAAAGTTAGCTATAGCGGGTGGAATTAATAATGACGGTGCACTTGACCTGTGGGTTCTTGAAGATGCCAGCAAGCAAGAATGGTTCAAAGTTTCAATCGTTGTTCCTTCTTGGAGAGATTTAGCTGGAACTAATATTGGATATTTCAGGTTCAGGGGTACACTTAGTACCGGTGAACTTATGTTTTCAACGCCCAGTTGCGTTAACTACTATTTCATTAGTTACAATCCTAAAGAAAACAATGCCAAGAAAGTTGTGGTTGAAGGTATTGGAGATCCCTATAATTATCTTGAAGTATATTTTGATCATGTAGACAGTCCTATGTTTCTGTCATTGTAAGTTAATCCTCTTGTGTTGCTTTTCATTTGAAGATCTCGGACAAATAGTAGTTAATTATGTGTGGACCTGGCTGTTTTTTTTTTAATTTTATTTACATTTTGAAGAGGGGAAATAGTTTTTGTGTTGTCAAGGATATTAACCCGTTGATAAAAGTAATCTTCTCATCACTTTTTTTTTGTTCAAGGCCCAATGTCCCATGCAAGTAAGATCTCTAGTAGTCTATGGAATGCTTATGATTTGATCAAAAGTAAGCAAGTTCCTTATACTATGCATATGAAATGCTTATGATTATGATCAAAAGTAAGTAAGCAAGTTATTGCTTTTTAAGCTTTGTGTTATAAATAAAATAATGTGTCTGTGTCTGTGTATATGACTATATGTTTCCACATTGATTCAGATCTCATCTTTCAGCCATGGAAGCCTCATTTAATATATTTTCATTTGCAATATAAAGAAGCTATCAACCGTATATAATATATTGCTATACATCTATATAAGAAAAGAAAACGGCTGAAGCCAGACTGTTGATGCTTGTTGGTACTGCCACAGAAACCGAGTTCCAAGTGCTCTTGTAACTCATGCCAAGTGGGATATACAATTTTAACGTTGCTTTCACTCGGAGTAAAAAATTTGGAGCCAGTTATGCATCTAGCGTTGAACGTTCAGAGAAGAGATTGGTGTATTTAGTACAAAACAAGCAGTCAGGGGGTATTTAGTACAACTAATGTAATGGGAGTATGTTTTGTAATAATTAATATAGTGCGAGGGTGTAAAATTCAAAATTTATTGAAAGTAAAAAAATAAAAAAAAATCACCTCTGGAATCTTCTTAAAAACCTAGAAAGCCTACGAGCTTCTTCAGATTCCTCCTGATAATCAGACACGAACTCTTGTTTCGCCGAACGAACAGAACTAACTCCGACACAACAAACCCACTTCAAAGTTTCGTTATTCCATCCGAAAAGTAAGCTTAGTTGTCTAACATGGCTCCTGATGCTTCTACTGCTCTTGCAGGTCTGCTCTCTCTCTCTTCCTTCTTCTATATGTTAGAAAGATGTATCAATCTCTTAACTTTGAATGCATAGAGATTGGTTTTGATACTTGTCTTTAGTTCAATTGATCTGATGAATAAAGTTCACTTTTTTAAACTGGCTCTGTTCTGGTATTGAAGAGTGTATAAGTCTTTTAAGTCTCTAAATTTTTGTTCTTTGATTTGTTACTTCAGCGAGGGAGAAAGTTCAGCAGTTCCTGAACGCAGCTATTACTGGAAACCTTGAGTTCCTTAAGAGTGAGTTCGTTAATCACATTAACTCCCTTATCTTATGTTTCATCTGTTTGGGCTCTGATGTAACTTCTCCAAGCAGATGTTGCTAAGCAGCTTGATGAAGGAAAAGGCTTGAAGAAAACTGTGGAGAGTGTCAAAGACGCTAACAAACGTGGTGCGCTTCACTTCGCCGCGAGGGAAGGCCAAACTGAGATATGCAGATATCTCCTTGAAGAGCTGAAACTCGACGCCGACACAAAAGATGAAGCTGGTTCGTTGTTTCCTTCTCTGTTTTGTCACTGCTTTGAAAGTTTATCTGTGAGATTGTGTGATGAGATTGTGATGATGTTGGCAGGGGATACTCCACTTGTTCATGCTGCGAGGCAAGGACAGATTGATACGGCTAAGTATCTTTTAGACCACGGAGCGGATCCTAATATCGCTAGTGAGCTAGGCGCTACTGCATTGCATCATGCAGCTGGGACAGGTTTGGTTTGTTGATTACTCCTTTGTTTTAATTTCCTTTCACTTTCTCAGGCCATGAAGTGTTGTGTGTTTTGCTTATCATTAGGTGAAATCGAGTTGCTGAAGGAACTGCTTTCTAGAGGTGTTCCTGTTGATTCTCAAAGCGAGTCTGGCACGCCGTTGATATGGGCTGCTGGCCATGACCAGAAAGATGCAGTACAAGTCTTGTTACAACACAATGCTAATGTAAACTTATGTGTATATCTTTAGTTTTAGTTTCCATCTAAACCGTATTGGTCAATGAAACCTTAAAGTTTGTTTGGTTTTAATGACTTTGCAGCCTAACGCTGAGACTGAAGATAATGTCACACCACTGTTATCTGCAGTTGCAGCTGGTTCTGTGGCTTGCTTAGAGCTCTTGGTCAAGGTTTGAGAGATGTTCCTAACTCGTAGTGTTGTCTAGTTTCGGTTGTTATACATCTCATATTGTTAATTACAGGCAGGTGCCAAGGCTAATGTGTTTGCTGGTGGTGCAACTCCGTTGCACATTGCTGCTGATATTGGAGATCTCGAGTTAATCAACTGTTTACTTAAAGCCGGAGCTGATCCTAATCAGAAAGACGAGGAAGGCAACAGACCATTAGAAGTTGCAGCTTTAAGAGAGAACAGGAAGATTGTTGAGACTCTCTTCCCCTTGACAACAAAACCTGAATCTGTTTCAGATTGGTCAGTAGATGGAGTTCTCGCTCACACGGAATCAAACAAAGAACAAGAGGACAAGAGCTCAAGGAAGGCCAAATCTGGAGAGAGTGGGATCAAGAAAGACAACCTTCCTGAGGTCTCTCCAGAAGCAAAGGCTAAAGCAGCAGAAGCTAAAGCGAGAGGACAAGACGCTTTCCACAGAAAGGATTACCAGATGGCCATTGACGCCTACACACAAGTATTCATTCAACACTAAAACTATTTTTCTGAGTTCTTTATTTTTTAAGTGCAATTTTTGTGATTTTGTGGCGTTTTCTTTGGAACCAAGGCTATTGATTTTGACCCTACGGATCATACTTTGTTCTCAAACCGAAGCATCTGCTGGTTGCGATTAGGACAAGCTGAGCATGCCTTGTCTGACGCCAAAGCATGCAGAGAACTAAAACCTGATTGGCCTAAAGCTTGTTTCAGAGAAGGGGCGGCTCTTCGTTTGCTACAGGTAAATTAAAAAGCCTTTAGTTTTTGAAAGTTGAGAGAGTATAGTTTCACTGAGTTTTATCAATGAATCTTGCAGCGGTTTGATGAGGCAGCCAATGCTTTTTACGAGGGAGTGTTGCTTAGCCCTGAAAGCAAAGAGCTCATTGATGCTTTCAGGTTTGTTTGAAAACCCTTTATATGATGTTTTGACTTTTTAACCGGTTTTTATCAGTTTATAACTTATGTGTGTGTGTTTCTCTCTCTTTGTTGTACAGAGAAGCTGTAGATGCCGGAAGGAAGTTTCATGGCAAGGACAAGATTACAGACAAATCATAAGATGTTCAAGAGATGTGTCTATTTAGTATCTGTGAAGTTTTGATTTTGCTTCTTACCTTGGTGACTTGGTCTCTTCCTTATGCAGTTGTCTATTTTTTTAACTTAAATGTGCTAAAAACTTCAGGAACAAAGTTTTGTTTGTGCTTGGATTTGGTTTAAGGTTATAAATTTACAAACAAGTTAATGCATGTTTTTGGTGTATTAATCAATAGTAAGATCAAATTTATCAAGAAATGACATGAATAGATTTAAACAAATACTATCATCGTTGTCATCACCTATTGTTTGTTTGAGACAATTGATTATGGATGACAGCGTAAAGCATCAAATAATGGAGCATGCATATATTAAAGACATTGTTAATTTTATTTTGTAATTCATTGCAAATATTGTTCCCCAACAAGTCTACATTGTCCACATGCTCTGGCCCGTTCCACTGTCACACATTACCTTGATCTATTTAATGTTTTTTTCATAAATGTTTCAACGAAAACATACCCAAAAATTAGAGTAAATGTAATACAGTATTCAAGAACATTGATATGACTGAAAATGGGTTATTTGTTAGTGTTTACTCTACGAATTTGTAATGATACTATAAATTAATTAGGTGAATGTAGAAACTAAGTACTCATTTGGAAATTAACTAATTAAAAATAAATCTTAAGATCAACGTATAATTTACTGTATTGATTGCTATAAAAATGTATGGGTGGATGATCGAAGATATGTAAACACTAACTGTAACTTGTAGTAGCCAAAATTATACACACGAAAAAATTGGAGAAACTTTTTTTTTTTACGATCATCAACTTTTTCATGTCATTTAACGATCTAACTTATTAAAATAAATAAACATATACAGTAGAAAGATAAATAAAAATGGCCAGAATGAAATAAAGCATATATTGCAGAAAAAAAAACAAATAATGAAATACACTAGGGTATATGATGTCTTAGTATCACGTAAATGTAACACATTCGATGTCTTAGGGTTTATATACCATATAGACAATACAATAATGCACAAAAACAAAAGTTGTCCAAAAACGGAAATATATAGATGCAACCTAATAAAATATACATATTTATATATGTATTATATAAGATGATACATAACAAAAAAGGGTTAAATTTAAAAATGTAGTTCATCAAAATATTATTTTATACGCAAACTCTCTGCTCGGAACGGTAACTCGAGCCGGTTTGGCTTTTCTCTGTTTGAGATATCCAACCGGATCTAACCGGTCTTTGTTGCCTTTTTGGGGCAATCACTCAGCTTCTGTTCTTGCATTTTTCTAAAGCCCTTGGAGCTGCAATCAATAGAAACTAGATTAACAAACAAAAATGCACATAATCTTATGGTATATATAGTAAATTTTGGATTAAGAATACTAACCAAGTCCTTTTGCTTCTGACCCCTTCATAATTCTTATGCGTTTGCATGAATCAACAAACATCCTAAAAATAGCCCAAACAAAACGTAATTAATATTTGTCTATAGCTGCAACATAAATTAATAAATTATGTAAATATAAATTAATTAATACTCACTCCCATGGTACATCTCCTACAAGCATCCAGTCTCCATCTTTATCTTCATAAGTTGGAACGTAATCTGATCCGTTCAAAAGATCGATTAATTTACTCTCATTCATAAAATCTTTCATTCCCTGTGGTCCATAATTGCCTGTAAAGAAAGTTTACAATATAGTATTAAATAAAGAATTGAAGACATTTTATAGTGGATTGTGTTTTAAATAGTATTTACCTATGGTAAAAGAGCTGAACATTTTGCTTAAGGCGTCGGAGAGATCTTGGTAAGTTTTGTAGAGTTTCAAATCAATTTTTCTTAGGTACGGTGCACCGTCCATGCTAACCTTCACGTAAGCTGCGGTAGCACAAGCGGAGGCAGAGGAGGTAACTCCGCTGCTTCCGGAAGTCTTTTCCTCTGCTTGGATGGTATCTCCGGTGGTTGGCTTTTGGCATGACATCACGTTCTTCCGGAAAGATCGTACCGGCGGCCATCCCACAACTTGTGCCCTGAAATTCCACAATTTTAGTAAATTGTTAATTTCAGTTATATTAATCAATGTGTTTTATATAGTTGCTTCACACGTGTTAGATGCTAGGTGGATCTAGTCGTCAGTATCAGTTTAACTTTTTATCTTTTTCTCAAGTATATAAAGTAAAGATTCCTTATGTTTTGTATTTTTCTTAATTCTTCCCGACCAAAAACCTAAACATGCACTCACATCCTAGCTAGGGAAGGTTATTTACAAATCAAATATAAATAAACCTTCGCAAAGCTATTGAAAACATGGAGCAAAACTAAAGAAAAGAGATGAAAAATCACAACCATATGAGCTTTTTTTCTGGCATAATGTTACTCTAATTAGCTTACTCATTCAGCGTGTGTTAAAGCCTATGTTTCCATCTCTAGCTAAACCATGACCGGATCGTATCATCTAATTTTACAGAGTCTATCCACAAATAATCTAATTATCTCAACCCATATAAGTAAAGAGTCGCCAATATATATAAAGTAAATTAACATAAATAGAAATATAGATTAAAATTAGTTTCTTACTTGGCCGGTGGTTTTAAGACCTTCTCCTTCATATTCTCTAAATCAACTTCGGAAACTGAATCCACAGCCGTCGATGAAAGGTTCAACTTGAGATCAACAGTCTCAGAAAATCCTCTTTTCCCATTATTCTTCACAGTCATGGCTCCTCCGTGATTCTCACCCGGCAGCCCTAACCTCAGCTCCGTTGCCTCAAAGTTAATCATCTTACTTAATAAGGATTAGCAACACGTACTATATTAGGTAACCAGAAAACGAATTGGAGACTAAAGATTGTTCTGCTTCTAGGGTTTTAGTTCTTTTTGGAACTAAAACGTTTGAAGGGAGAGAGAAGATTATGAAATGTGTTGAAACTACGAGGGGATACATATTGGATCGTGTGTGGTATAAAATATATATCGAAATTATCAAGCTAATGATTATGTTTTGAACGGTTGTGATGCTGCCACGTAAATGCTGGGATTGGTTGGACCTTCAAGGTAGTTGTCGGGAGAAGATGGTGTCACGAGTGGCGTCATTTTTCTCAGAATAATTGCGGCCAAGCTAGTCGGCAAAGGCCATGTTGGCACAGTTTTTCCTTGTCCCGTATATATCTTTTTTTTTTGAAACTAAACTCCCGTATATATCCATCAAAAGAAAAAACAAGTAATAGAATTATTATGTATTCAACGTTAAATACGAGTTAATTTTAGCTTTTTATCACTACTAGAAATTGTATTTCTCTGGTTTTTAGTACTTTTGGTCAACATGGGTTTTAGTACTTTAATCAAACAGTTTTAAATTTTCAGGACTAAGGCTGTATAGAATTTCATCTACGTTAATACTTCCTCCGTTTCGTTTTATTTGTCGTTCTAAACTTATGTACACATATTAATAAAACATGTGATTTTATATATTTCCAAGATAAAAACACAATTACATATACATCTAACCACATTTCAACCAATAGAAAAATAGACTGGAGAATCTTATTAATATATTTTGTATTAAAATTCTAAAACGACACTTATTTTGAAACGAAAATTTTTTTCCAGAACAACATTTAATGTGAAACGGAGGGAGTATCTATTTTACTAATTAACTGACTTTTCTATGTTTTTGACCCAATTAGCTCTAACTACAATACAGAAGAAAATAAAACCAATAATATTAACAAAAGAGTGTTCTGTCGGAAATTAATTAAAATGGAACAAAATGACAGCTAAGACGATATGGGACCCACATATAGGATATAAATAGAAAGCTGTCAGCTTCAAACATGTGTTTTGATTCAATGGATTCGGTGTCCTTCTTGTAGGACCCGCCATTCCCAAAGGTTTTCAATTGATTGTAGGATTCGTTATTTTACAGTGTTTGATAAATATTTTCATTAAATTTTACCTATTTAGATATAACAAATGATTGAAATATATAAAACTTAAATGTAAAATAAACGAAAGTGTTGTCTGCCATAGCGTTTTCGTACTATACTTCTCACATGTGCCTGTCTTGTTTGTCAAATTATGGATTGTGTAAACTCAAAAGAAAATAGCGGTTAATTAACATTCCTTTGATCGTTGATTAGTATATATATAATATAAAGTTGGGATTAATATATATATAATGATGTATTAAAAATGAGTAACTCGACGGTATATTAAGTGGAGCGTTGTACGACATAGCAAATTAAAAGCAATGTGATTATAGAGCATCTATTCTATGCATGAACCCGTAGAAATAATCAACATTTTACGAACGAGCACAATAATATTAGCGTAAATAAAAAAGTAAATGTCTCACTTGCAAATTATAAAAATATAATATCAATGATCGTCCAACAATCAACATCATTTATTGCTAAACATCATCATGCCCATGTATGATTACGATGGAAGAATCTGACCTAATAAATTGTATGTCAAGTTGACAACGAATTCATCTCGATCTACATTACCAGAATATAATATTTGTATATAAACAATATAATAAGAAAAATCGAATCAGCAAAGACCGCTACTGTTTATTTATCCCTTGTATACATCCCCTCTATAAATGTGAGGTCGAGGAAATAAATGGGACTCTATAAAGACAGAGACGCACCCTCGTGTTGGCTGGGGCCATTGAAAATCATGTCTTGTGTTTCACTGTCCAATAACATTACAAATTCAGACGTGTGTAGTGTTCCTACTAAAATGCCTGAATGGAAAAAAATGCCTGAATGAATATTGGATAATGAATATGGCCTTCGATCAGGCCTGATCGCCTTAAGGTTAAGGCCCCTTAACAGTGGACGTTTTTCACTCCCTTAGTGCCTACATGGGCCGTTGATTAAAGAATTTTTTTGTATTTGGTGAGACATTGAGGAGATGATCTCAAATAGTAATGCCCAACTCATCGATTGTAGTTTCACTTAGTACATCGCCTCCTTAACATGCCAAGAGCAGTCACTAGGTTAAGTCTCTGACCTATTTATTTAACGTGAAAATATATGTAACTGGAAATAATGTTTATTCAGCTTAGAATTCGTTTCGCACTGGTAACAATAGACAATGGAAAGTTTTAAGTCCATTCCATTTTTTTTTAAAAACTTGAAAAAGTAAGTGAAGAAGAAAAGAAACCAGTAACAGAAGACTAGAAACCAAAGTGAAAACAATCATATTATCATTATAACCCCTTTTGGTTTGCTCAGTGATCTTCAATCTTTTTCAAACCCTTCATATCAGTAGTCTCCACCCTGTAAGTAAAGGTATAGAAAGAGCTAAGCGCCTAAGCTGAACAGTCTCTTCAGGTAGTAAACAAAAGTTTTTTTTGAGAGACTTACGTTGAACCGTAGAGAGCGATCTTCTGGACCTTTGTGACCTCAGAACCTGATTGGTTGTCTTCAATGAAGATCGTCAAGCTTTGAATTACATATACATAAAACAGGTTAGGTTACTTCGACCTTGTGATTTTGCTGAGTAAGTATTATAAAACAAAGAACATGATAAAAAAAAAGCCTTTACCTACGAACGTTCTGAAACTTTACATATTTAAGGACCACTGGTTTTCCCTGCAAATGGATTTGAACAGAAAGGTCTCAATCAAAACAGATAGATCATTCACTATATGAATAAAGTTAGATTTCAAAAATGTCTTTATTACCTTGAGGTTTTCTTCAGTTAGTTCAGCGGTGTCACTTGGAGGAAAATCATTGACATTGCTGTATTAAAGAGTTTTAAGTTAATAAACTTGAAAATCATCGAGTTTGATAACGATAAGATAACATTCACATTACCTGAAGCACATGTGCTCTTTGTTTGAGAAAAACTTTACTGTTTTAGGACCTGAAAAGTCAAAAGTTTAATCTCAACGACACAGTTAACAACAACAAGGCAGGACTAAAATCACAATAACCTATATCACATTCAATAATATTAAAAAGCATTTACCATCGTCTTCAGGGCCTTTGATAGCAAAGGAATGTAGTTTGATAACTTGGTTGAAAGGAATATAGATTAGGAGTTGCTCATCAGCATCACTCTCTAAGTTCAAACCTGCATCTTCTCTATACCCCTACACCAAAACCAACAACTAAATCAATCTCATGCTCATAAAAAAAAACAGCAGCAAAAATCAAACAATGTCAAAACTATAATAGTTTTATTTATTTATACAAAACTCGGTTTCTAACTCAAATCATCTTATACAAGTATTCACGCGAACAAAAAAAAAAGTTGGTAATAGAGACAGAGAACTAGTTAATAATAAACTACCTGCTTGAGAGCGTTGGGCAAAGAGTGAGTTGAGCTTTGGTTGAGGCATTGAACACCAGACCAGTCAATGAAATCTAACA